>NC_050191.1:3167778-3245278 GCF_008315115.2 Sander lucioperca
ATTTTGCTATTTTTTCATGGGTTTTATGAAATGTGCTACATTAATCTAACTCCATTTTTGCGACACGACTGAAGCGTGGTGTCGCGATGTCATACATCCATGCTTGATGCGCCACGCAGTTGACCGGCAGCTGATTGGACGAACGCACGACGTGGGTCTGGCTGCTCGAGAATTTCAACTGTGCATCATGGCAGCTCGTTGGGAATACGATCTCGTATTTTACGAAAAAAAGATCGCCGAAACGTGTTTCTGAAAACGTTGCACGGCCAAATGGATCTGCACTGCGAGTTAATATTACGTTGGTTGCTACAACAATCTAATGCTTTGGCTCGTGACCCAGTGACAGTGATACCCGCTTTATCTCAAGAGACATCCAAAGTAGGCCAAGTTACTGTATGTAACACTTGAAATGCAACGATGCACTTATTCTTATAGTAAATTAAGGATTTTCTGTCTGAGCAAAATATTCATCACCACTATATGACCGCCCCGTAACGTTAACAAAAGGTAATCCAGTGGGCAATACAGCACCGTAAAGACCTTTACGACAGCAGGTGTGGTAAAAACACTGCAGCTTTTGTCCAAAGCGGCCGCTAGAATCAACACAAACTGAAAGTTACACATAGTCACTTTAAGTGTAATTTTTGTAATAAATCAAGCTGCTGAGAGACTTATTGTAAGGCTGCTTGATTTGTGTTCCATAGTAGTTGCTGCAAATTGCTCAACACCCACAACCTACATGTAGGTCTGGCAGAGATTATGTAGTTGCATCCTGAATGGGTCAGCTATAGGCAGAGAGCTGCCATGGTTAATGAATACTGTCAGTCTGTCACCGTCGCCAAATGGCCCAGATGAACATGACTGAATGTATAATGTAAACGGGAAGAGGGGCTCCTTTCACTTGCTAATAAGGTCAGCTGATTACGCGAGGCATTTGCACAAGCTTCACCAAGGTAACAAACAATAGACGCAGGCCGCTTGGACGGATCTCATGAATGGATTCACACATGAAAACCTCTCCTGGCTGAGTGAACTGAGCATGCTCTCCATCACAAAGAAGCAATGTTTAGAATAAAAATAGTTGGAATAAATATTTTTGGCTGCATTTAGTTGTATTGTACGTCATTCTGGCGTAAGCAGAACAAAGGAGCATGTATTTGTGCAAGTACAAACTAACCGCTGCTGAGGACAGCAGGACAATGTTACTTTGTGTTAAGCCCTCGGACTGATCATAAGACAAGTATCTGAGGGATTCAAGGCAAGTCTTATGAAGCTAAGGATTTCACAAACAGAACTGGTCAGAATGGCTAATGAGGGATGCCATTGTATTGCATACATTTAGTGATTGTCATCATCTGTATGCTAATATTTCTCAAATTATAGGTGTTTTTGCCAAGTGAGTAGAGAATACTTATGTAATGCCACCGATTGGATCTTAACATTTACTTAACAGAATATTTTTCTATTCCTATCCTTCACTTTGCTTCTTTTTATTTTTGTTTTACATCAGCTACTAACGTAACTGTGTCCATGTCCGGACACTGTTCGCAGTTATTGGCCATGTCCGGAAACATCCGGTCTGACACAGTTTCCATTCTTTTCACAGTGCTTTTCCTGCGCAATGGCCTTTGAAATGCAAATAAAAGTAATCTATACACATCGGAGAATCTATGTGTGAATTTTCATATATGCACATGGACATTTACATGTCTCATTAGTATACGAAAATGACTTTGATGAGAGAAAGCAGTACGAACGCGTGGGCGACGCTCTGGTTGCGCTATAACTTTACATACAAAGTGGAAATTAAGGAGCTTTTACTGAATAATTTGGAATTGTTGAAGCACGTCTTTTATTGTGAAGAACACAACAATGATCCCAAATTTGTTGACAGCATTAACCCTCCTGTTGTCCTCGGGTCAAATTTGACCCATTTTCAAAAAGTTTCTATATCAGAAATGTGGATTTCTTTCAACCAAATTTAAAAAAAAAAAAATAACGTGGATGTTCCCTACGACACTCTTAGTTAAATAAATGATCAGTTGACTACTTTCATTGAATTTGGGTGTTTTATTCAATTTTATAGCATGTAAAGAAAAATTTATAATAGAACGTTGGAAAACGTAGGAAAAAAATGTCAAAAAAAAAAATTAAAAAGTGACAAACTTGGAAAAAAGTAACGAAAGTCAGAAAAAGTGAAAAAAAAAAAGTTCTGATAATCTTCAAAAACATGGGAAAAGCTTAAAAAAAAAAAAAGCAGAAAAATATTGAACTTCAAAAAAGTGACAAAAGTGTCGAAAAAGACGACCAAAACGTTGGAATTTTTTTATTTATTTTGACCCAGAAAAAATAAAAAGTTGCATGTTGGTTGATGGGAGCACAAGGGTTAATGTTAATTTTGGGGACTTGTTAATACCGAAAATCCAGCAGCCCCCAGTGAGTTTTTACAGCGGGGAGATAGGGCTGTCCAAGTATGGCCAAGGGTAGTGCAGGGCTAATTCACCGGTATTAACGTCCTTTTGGCGACTCTTGTAAAAGACAAAGCTAAAGCAAATGGTTAAAATGATAGTGTTAGAAAGGTACAAACCCCAATTCCAATGAAGTTGGGACCTTGTGTAAAATGTAACTAAAAAACAGAATACAATGATTTGTAAATCCTTTTCAACCGATATTCAATTGAATACGCTACAAAAACGATATGTAATGTTAAAATATGTTTTTTGGCAAATATTCACTCATTTTGAATTTGATGCCTGCAACACGTTCTATAAAAAGCTGGGACTGGGGCAACAAAAGACTGGAAAAGTTGAGGAATGCTCAAAAAACACCTTCCGCCAACACATTCCACAGATGAACAGGTTAAATGGAAACAGTTAGTGTCATGATTGGGTATAAAAAAGGAGCATCCCCAAAAGGCTGAGTCGTTCACAAGCAAGGATGGGATGAGTTTCACCACTTTGGGAACAACTGCGTGAGCAACTAGTCCAATAGTTTAAGAACGGTTCTCAACATACAATTGCAAGGAATTTAGGGATTTCATCATCTACAGTCCATAATATCATCAAAAGATCCAGAGAATCTGGAGAAGTCTCTGCACGTAAGCAGCAAGGCCGAAAACCGACACTGAATGCTCGTGACCTTCGATCCCTCAAGCGGCACTGCATTAAAAAAAAAAAAAAAAAAAAAACAGACATTATGTAAAAGGATATCACCACGTGGGCTCAGGAACACTTCGGAAAACCATTGTCAGTTAACACAGTTCGCCGCTACATCTAAAAGTTACAACTCTACCGTGCAAAGCGAAAGCCATATGTCAATAACACCTAGAAACGCAGCCGGCTTCTCTGGGCCCGAGCTCATCTGAAATGGACCGGCGCAAAGTAGAAACGTGCTGAGTCCACATTAGAACTGTAATCGGGCCTTTTCGGCCTGAAAAAGGACCGAGCCCGACAGAATTTGGCCCGAGCCTGACAAGTACATTTTGATTGACAGCTTCTTAAAAGCCCGAACCAGTTTATAGCCTGACTGTACAAAAGGCCGTCTATCAGCAGTGATTAGAGTGCATGTCGGAGAATAGCGAGGACACACGCTTCACACACCATTCGGCGGAAAAGGGAGAGAAAGAAAAAAGACTGCGCTGCACGCACACAGCTCTTTTGTCTTTCATCAAGAAAGTCATTTATAAAAATTAAAATATAATTTATTCATGACTAACGGAGGCTATAGACCACTTGGAAGTTGGAACAAAGAAATAAAATAAGTCCTCCAGAGGCCAGCCTCCGTTTCACCTCCTCAGCATCCATTTTCACGCTAATCGGAACGCATCACCTGACCGCTCATTTACCACGCAACCCGGAGCCCGGCCCGAGCCCGTGTAAAATGATAGAAATTAAGACCCAACCTGGGCAAAGATCTTCAGCTCTAGTCCACATTTCATTTCTGTGAAGGCACCATTAATGCTGAAAGGTACATACAGGTTTTGGAGCAACATATGCTGCCATCCAAGCAAGGTCTTTTTCTGGTCCGTCCCTGCTTTTTTCAGCAAGACAACGCCAAGCCACATTCTGCACGTGTTACAACAGCGTGGCTTCGTAGTAAAAGAGTGCAGGTACTAGACTGGCCTGCCTATGGTCCAGACCTGTCTCCCATTGGAAACGTGTGGAGCATTGAAGCGCAAAATACAACAACGGAGACCCCCGACTGTTGAGCAACTGAAGTCGTACATCAGGCAATAATGGGACAGAATTCCACCTACAAAGCTTCAAAGTGCCCTCAGTTCCCAAACGCTTATTGAGTGTTAAAAGGAAGGTTGATGTAACACAGCGGTAAACATGTCCCAGTCCCAGCTTTTTCGGAACGTGTTGCAAGCATCAAATTCAAAATGAGTGAATATTTGCACACACAAAAAAAAAACAATAAAGTTTATCAGTTTGAACATTAAATATCTTGTCTTTGTAGTGTATTCAATTGAATATAGGTTGATTTGCAATCCGTTTATTTTTTTTACGTTTTACACAACGTCCCAACTTCATTGGAATTGGGGTTTGTAAGAAGGTGGCCTTTAGTTTGACACCATTAAATTAACAAAAAACACTTGTCAGGGGTATGACATTTTCAAAAATTACCTTGATGAAGGCCACCCAACTCTGGTGACAGTAAATAAGGTAGCCGCCCAAAGCTGCCGTTAGCTGGCTTCGGTCAATGTAGTTGGAGAGCTCCGAGGTCTCTTTTAGAAGGACTTTCTGCAACGATGAGATGGGCGTTAGGTAACGACGTCAAACCTAAAACAAACCCAGGGGTACAGTAGGCAGTGCGTTGTTCACCTTGAAAGAGGCAGCGTGAGACCTTGACGGGGCCAGGAGTTTGAGCAACAGCTTGGCAACCTCCTTCTTTTTGGGCTGAACTATGTACACACTGTGGACTGTCCGCTTGTGCAGCTAGAAAAGAAAAAGGAAAAAAAAAAAAAAATGAGCACAGTTGGTGATGTTTAGACAAACATTGATCATTCTTTTGTAACGATTTTAAAAATGGGGAAAAAGAAGAGAGATCCCGGGATTGCTCCGTTGCCGCTCGAAAATCCGCCGGATGTCACTCTTTTCGGCAGGATGTCCATATCCTCACACTTTGTGTTGCAATTTTAATTTCTGAGGACTATGGTTAACTGCTCCTCAGATCTCTGCAGGGTAAATCCAGACAGCTAGCTAGACTATCTGTCCAATCTGAGTTTTCTGTTGTACAACTAAAACAACTTTTGAACGTACACATGTTCCACCTAAACAAGTTCCTTCCCGGGGCTATTCTGCAGCGGCACCGTGGCTCCGTCCGGCGCTTAGCACCGCCCAAGAAAAATTGTGATTGGTTTAAAGAAATGCCAACAAACAAATAAACCAGAGCACGTTTTTCTCCCATCCTAGAATGCTGTGGAACTAGTCAGACCCTCCTCTGCAGCGCTGTGGATGAGGGTCTGGCAGACCGAGACTAACATCTACTGTCCTCCGTGCATTGTAAACCTACCCACTGATACTCCTAAGGTTTCTGTGAGTCAGTTTGTGGTATTTTTATTCAGGAATGTGCACCATGTAAGCAGCCCAACTTGAACTTAAATTAAGGTCACAAGTACATTTTGACACAGGGCCCCTCTCCAAACAGCCCATTGACTAGCTAATAACACAGGACTTGTATTTGTTGACTTTGCACTTTAGTGGTGGTGTGTACAAATGTAATCAATTTAGCAAAACCCACTGACATTCCGTAAATGTGCAACTTTTGAGGCCATTTGGTTTCTGGGGCCTTAGGGCAGTTGCCTAGGTATGATCCAGATATACGGCCGCATACAGTATCGGTTAGCTTGTTATCATTGTTGAACCATTCATGCATCTTTTAAATTACTCCATCGGTCTTGGAAAGCAAAAACAATCTGGCCATATCAAGTTTGGATTGACCACCACACACATAACTTAGTAATTATGGTCGCGTTTCTTCCTATTCCAGCAGTTTTTAATTACAAAATAAAATGTTTAAAACATCTTGGTATGCATGATGACATCAGGCCAGCAGCTAAGACCGCAGGGAAACTATAAAAGGTTTTTTGTAGAACAGTTGATCTGGGTGCTAAAACGCAGCATCCCTACATAGTTGTGCTCAATTTATTGTAATTTCACAGTGGCTTTTCTAATAACCAAGCATGTGACCAGCCATGCATGTGACACCCGTCCTCCACACACACGATTTCCACTGTGACCACCACAGATATGATGCACTTGGTATTGTGCTGTTGAAGATCAGCTCAGACAACAGCTCTTTGAATCAATAAAACAAATAATGCATTAACTTAATGCTGCTGCTGCAAAAGAAGAGCTCTGCTAGTCAAGAGGGCAATCACAAGTTGAGCACGTCACTGTGCTGTGTGCAGAGGACCCACTCCAAGTCTTGTTCATGCATAATTCAGACAGAACCAACGGCAGAAACACCAAGCTGATGTTTAACAAAAGCTCTGTGCGTACATACTCCTGAAACGAACTTTTACAATACTAACAATACGCAAGATTATATAAAAACATTGGGCTTTTCTATAGCCGAGAGGAATGCTCCCTGCAGGATGGGACATTCATTCGGTGGAGTTGGACTTCTCTGCCCACAGGAAATGACAAATCAAAAGTTGAGCTAAATCCAACAGTGAGTGAGCCACCCTGGTTGGTAAATTAAATGAGCTTTGTGTTCTGCATTTCTGGACACTGAAGTGAAAATGTTAGTGCTTTTTGGGGCCATCAGCATGCAAGGTTACAGTTCCCAGTGCAGCTTCGAGGGAAGATATATTAAAAAGGCAATGATGTTCAATCCTAATGGGTGACAGAACCCCATTTACCCACTTTGAGCATTATTTTGGCCACGCACGCATTTCGGTCTTGTAGTTTGGATTTTTTTAACATGGGGTCTATGGGGATTGACTTGCCTCAAGCGGGCACTCGAGGAACTGCAGGTCAGCAGGAAAAGTGTTTTTGCAACTAAAAAGGCTCAGCTCAGGCTAATATTTTAAGTGTCTGACAACATTATGGAAAGGATCCCTTCAGAGATGGACCTTTCCGTTTAACCAGAAACAGCTCTGAGGTCGCTAGCGCTAATCCCACCTGACTCCATTTAAAAAAGCAATACTTTTAGCGTGTATAGAGCAAACGTATTTTCACATGTAAATCGGTAAACTATGTGTTTATTTTAACCAAAACTAGGAGTTGTGAAGGGGTCGAATTAACCCTTGTGTTGTCTTCCCTTCAACCTTGAAAAAAAAACACTTTTCTGACATTTGTGAAGCTTTTTCACAATTTGTTTTTTCCAACATTTTAAATTTTTCTTCTACACATTTTCAGCACTTATTTCTACGTCCAATATTTTCTGATATAAAACAAAAATTTTAAAACGGGCCAATGTGACCCGAAGTCAACACAAGGGTTAAGTGTATTTTACGATGCTAAAATTACTGTTTATTTACATGGAGTCTGGTGGGTTTAGCAAACGCAATATCGGATGTTTAGGTTTAAAATAAAAAGGATCTTACTCTTTAACAGAAAGGTCGAACTCCTTAGAAATCCTTTCCATAATGTTGTCAGACACTTAGAATATTAATCTGAGTCTGTCAGTGGCAAAACAAGCATTTTTATGAAGGTAAATACAAGCTGGACAATTGCCTTATTAACTTACATTGTAGCTTGTTTCGCCGCTTAATAATATGGACCAATGTTCCCATCAGTCACTTAGACACAAAAACAGGCAAAAGGCAGTTACCTTTCAACTTTATGTTAGCGTAAAAGAAGGATTAACGTTACCTGTTGTGATATTAAATTAAACGCGTTCGTAACATTAAAATATCGTAAAACACCTTTTTCAACCGTGAAAGGTTATTCTATGTTACTTAGTTGGGCATTTATTTTGCATGAACATCCAAAAGTCAGTTGTTTTCTAGGAGTCTTTATGGTCAAGCGGGTCAGGTTCCCGTCCCAAAATATCTATTTATATCTATGTTCTAGGGCTGGGCGATATGGAGAATATCAAATATCACGATATTTTTGACCAAATACCTCGATATCGATACCGCAACGATATTGTAGTGTTGACTATTGGTGCTTTCACAAAACATTTATACAATGAGATTTTTGATAAATAATCATCAGTAATGTGGATATAATGACTAAGTGGGTAAAGGCAAATAATAGAACAGTTACAACAGTCTGTTAAGTTCAGAAAATGACATCACTTTACTGGAATGCAGCCTTTAAAACCAGGAAAAGACAACACTTATGCCATATTACGATATCCAAAATCTAAGACAATCGAGAGATATATATTGATATATTGCCCAGCTCTACTATGTTCCATACTTTATACAGGCTATGGTGTGTGCACAAGAAAACAGGGACCCACTCATGGAAAAAAAACAAGATGTCTAAAAACACTGAAGCACACGGGTTATACTGTTGCATGAGGGTTTTTGTATTGATACAGTGTGTTGCTGTGGTATATCCACTGAGCATATATTTTAACCAACTTTTAAGTGTACTTGTAGTTTGTGACATTTAGCACTGCAGTCATTTAAACAGAAAGGTGGACTTCCGAGTTCATGCCAAGCTGTGATTGGTGCATTGAGGATAAAGAGGCAGCGGAGCAGTCAATTGGATGTACTCTGTGTGTATTAGAAGAGTTAGCTACGGCACAGCTAGTCAGTCTTGCTGCCAACTGTGGTGCTGCCACAAAAGAAATACCCACTGTAGCACAAAAAGCATTTTTCCTCAGTGCGTGACATAATATCAACATGAAGTCGATGGGTTGAGCGGGAATGAGCAGGCAAGGCCAATGAGAGAAGAGAGATGGAAGCAAACCAGGTTGAGAGAAAAACCTTGGCTTATTTATTGGTTTGGCTAATGCATTGGCATTCACACTGGCCAAGTGGCCATTGGGACTGGTAGGAGGGGTAAGGGAGTGATGTAAGCACGGCAACGGTCTATAGCGTTATTTACGAGACCGGTCTGAGAGACCTCCAGCTTACAGCGGGGGTCTCTGAGCATGACATGGCCGAGTGACGAGCTAGCGGCCCTGGCAGGCGCCTGCTGGCTGTCTCCTCACTTCACGGAGCTTCAACTCCCAAAACTTTGAAGCAAATTGTCAATTCGGCATCAATTTTCGCAAGACTGCCTATATTCGAAATCTAAACAGTTCATTTCTCGCTAGCTGAAAGAGTTACAGGAACTGCGGCCAGATGACCTTAAAAATCCCCAAATTGGTCCAGTCGGAACACGAGAAAAAGGGTTCTAGGAATTTTATGTTCTAGGAACTGAAAAAATCCCTCCGGAAAGCGGCTTTGACACAAGTCATAATTAAAAGGGGAACTATGGAGTTTTTTTTTTAGCTTAATTTACCTTAACTGAACAGCTTTGGAGTCATTGGAATGGTTGTATGACTTTTTTTCAGGTTGAATGGTGGTCGTCTCGCTTCCCCCTAGCACCTGTGGGGTAAAGCGGAAAAACCACCCTTGCAACTTTTGGCCGGCGAGCTGGTAGCGATGGAGTTTTTCACACCATCGTCATGGCTGAGCCGGCAAAAAAGAAGCAGAAAGCTAGGAAACCATTGTCGGAGGAACAGAGAAAGAGGAAACGGCAGACTGACCGAGCAAGTTTTTACACAGTGTTGCCAAATATCTATTCCGAAGCTGTAGGGGGAGCTCTATAGAGAAACCTGTGAGCAAAAAGCAAGAAAACAGCAAAGAAATTGCCAAAACTGCATAGTGCCCCTTTAAGGCTACGGTCTTGCTGTGCTGTATTGAAGATACACTCACTAAACAACGTTTCAAGCTTCCCGTGTAGTGTGTTCTAATAGACTCTGCAGCCATCATAAATATTCCTCCACCCAGACCCCCTATCTTTTAACTATAATCATTACAAAAGGATCGTCCCATTTTTGAGCCATTACTGAGGAAATCTAGAAGCCACATTCTACATGTGGTGGATATCTAGTTTCAAAACAATCATTGACAACATGCTGCAGCCCAGTATACACGGAAACATCACACAGTGCACTCTGCCATGACAATACCTCAAGCAGAAGCAGAGTCTCAGCGATGAACTTGGTTGTAGGGAGCGAGGCGTCCCTCAGATCAGCCACCACTGACACCAAACCCTCCTTCTCCTGCTTCTTACTGTTGAGATAGAGAGAACAATCCAACCATCAGTACATCTTGTACTCCCTTCTTACAAACACAAAAAAGCGTGTCAGACTCCACTTACTTGTGCAGACACAGAAAGTAACTTATGAAGTCCACCACTTCTGCTTTGCTGAGTTCTATGGGGAGTTTGGCTTGCTCATCTGCTGGGAACACGATCAAAGGGCAGCCATGTTGATCAAAACCACCTGCACAGACAGATAACACCAATGATCTCACATGTGGAGGGTTTCTGGCAAAAGAAAAGACAGGTTTGACCAAACATCTGGCACTTAACTCAATAAATCAAGTCAATATTGCCAATATAAGTGTAGGGCTGCAACTAACAATTATTTTCTCAATTAATCGATTAGTTGTTTGATCTATAAAAATGTCAAAACATGGTGAAAAATGTGGATCAGTGTTTCCCAAAGCCTAAGAGGACGTCCTCAAATGTCTTGTTTTGTCCAAAACTCAAAGATATTCAGTTTACTGTCACAAAGGAAAGAAGAAACTAGAAGATATTCACATTTAACAAGCTGGAATCAGAGAAATCTTATTTTTTTTAATAAAAGAATGACTCAAAAGATTAATTGATTATCAAAATCATTGGCGATTAATTTAATAGTTGACAACTAATCGATTAATCGTTGTACCTCTATATAATCTACATTTAGGAGAGGGCCCTGGTGTTGTGCATGCTGACTCACTGAAACAGCTTACTGGGACACTTAATGGAATTGAGCCACTGTTAAGGTTATCAATTTCAGCTGTGCTTTTCAGACAGGCAGGCAGAGTAGAGTGAGTTAATAGCTACCAGGGAATAACACGGCTGCAGAGTTGAGCACATGATCAGAAGGCAGCGGCGGGGAGGGGGCACACTCCGGTACGTCTGAAAGGTTCGTGGGAAATGATTATTTTCATTGAAAACACGCCAGACAAGAATTTCCAACAGTCCTTGCAATATGACCACTGGAGGAACCGGTCCAGCAAATTCCTCACCGCCTTCAGAAAAAGTTGGCTGATGAGTAGCACCCTGTAAAGTGATGAAGACGAATGCGCCACGAAACTGTAGGCTACATTTATTAAAACTTTATCGGCGAAATACACAAGTTACCGCCACATTTAGTCACTGTGGACAAAGAAGCTATCGCGTGCACATTTGCACTTGTCACAGTCCTACCTGTTGCGTGTCGGCTCATCTTAAATTCCTCACTCGCGGCTCATTTTCACAAGTTTTTTTCCTCTTAAAGTGGCAAAGCAAACTTGTACCCGAGGAACCGGACCGGACACCTATTTTATTCCGTCTACGCCAACACTGAACAGTTCTACTGCGGTGCTGGGAAACAACACCGGGTGGACCGTGGATGCTCACTGCCTTTCTCCGCCATGTTGCATCTATTCAGCAGCGTACGTCTGTCTCTGCGCTGACCCCTCCGCTGACTGGATGCTGCTCGGCTTATTACGCTGTCTTGTGGAAACCCAGCGTAAAGAGGGCGGAGAAAACACAGAGGAGGACGGACAGCTCCCTGGTCCCCGCAAATCAAGTCGTCCCCACCCCACCCACCCTAAAAAAATATTTTTGAGCGAACACTAAACTAAAGGCGTAACTTTTTTTTGTTTTATTGGTTGCTCATAATTAATTTATTCAGTTTAATGTTTATCCAATCCAACTTTGGCCTTTTTCTGCAAATTGTATTCCTCAACATGCACAAAGATTTAAAGCATAGGCTACACTGCCAGGATTATGGAGCCCTCCAAGTCCTGAGATGATATTTTTGTATCTTGTGCCACAAGATATAGATATTTTTCACAGAATATAGCCTAATATATTGTGCGCACAAGTTATTATTTTGTTTGCAGAAGAAATTGATCTTAAAAATATAATTAGGATAATCTTGCAGGCTTTCAGGGAGGAACCTAACATTTCTGGTGCAAACGATAGGCTATTAACTTGTGGGCATAATATACAAATAAATAAATATTTTTAGTCTTTGGGGGTTCCTCAAAGTCTGACTTCATGTTTATAATTAGTTGGCTAATGTCCCCCATAATTACATAATTTCTGTAATTAACAAACTCAACTTCACTAAGGGCCACACTGGAAAAGGAGAATCGCATCAAGGGCCAGACATATAGAGTTTATTTTCATGCTTTTATTTCGAAAAAGTCAAATATCTTTGACTGTATTATTCCATGTCTCATATAGTCTTCTCACTTACAGTTTGGTCCACATAAAGCCCTAAAAAAGGCAACAAATAGTTCCTTAGAAATCTTAGAATTTAGCAAATCAAGCAAAACAAAGATTACGTTTTAAAAGTCGACTCACAGCAACCTGTTTCCCAGTTTTAATTTTGAAAACTCTCTGCTTCTGTGGAAATTTCTGGGAGTCCCAAAGTCGACAAATCTACCAAATTCTGCTCTAAGTGTCATGTAGTTGCCGTTTGAAAAACAGTTTCCTGTCTTTTTTGTTTTGGTGCACAACTAGGCAGGCCAACATTTATTGTGAACCTAAATTGATATGCGGGCCGGATCAAAACCTGCCAGGGGCCGGGTTCGGCCCGCGGGCCTTGAGTTTGACACGTGAGCATAAAAGAAAGACAGCCTCTGTCCAGAGGCTGTAGTTCCACTATCAGCATTCTGTCCCTGCATAATGTC
The DNA here is from genome assembly GCF_008315115.2 of Sander lucioperca. NCBI lineage: Eukaryota > Metazoa > Chordata > Actinopteri > Perciformes > Percidae > Sander > Sander lucioperca. Next base: position 3,180,623 of record NC_050191.1, read on the forward strand.
AAAGGGACTGATGTGCCATTTATACTTTTGAAACCGTGCATTTTCCTAAACCACAGAAGTTCTGTTTACTCGTCACAAGGAGACCTACTCAGCCTTAGCCTGTGTGTTATGTCTTTTGTGGCTTTGGAGGAGTTTTCCAAAGTTTGAAAAAAATCTCGGCTTGCAAACTGTAGGTTAGGGGTTTTAAAGAAATTGGCCTTAGGTGGCAGGGAGGGTCTAATGAAAGATGCTATAGTATAGTTTTATAGCATTATAGACCTTTTTCACGGCAGACATGTTGACATGTCATAGTAGGAAAAGCACAGGTGTATTCAAAACCATTAATGATGGCTGCATTCCACTTAGGAGAGGCCCTGGTATTGTGCATGCTGACTCACTGAAATAGCTTACTGGGACACTTGATGGAATTGAGCCATCATTAAGGTTATCCATTTCAGCTGTGCTTTTCCTACTATGACAAGTCAAAATGTCTGCTGTGAAAAACGTCCATTATGGGAAATGTATGATCCAGTATTTTTGGACTTATCTTTGATTTTGAACATTCTTTTTTTATTCCATCTGACAAATCTTAAATCTCTTGAGTTACCTCAACCTTTAAACAGTCCTTTGTGTTGAGCAAATATTCTCCTGCAGCTACAAATACAAAACTGTATTAATACCATAAATTAGGTTATGATTATGATCATGACCAAATAAAGACAAAGAAATAGTTCCCATTTGTATCTGAGTCACTTGTGCCTGCAAGGAGGAACAAGCCAAGCCCTTTTTGTTAAAACAACAAACTGGTCTGCCTGCATACCTCATTTTCACCCGGAACCTTTGTTTAACTTAAGTCATTGATTAATTTACTTTGACCCAATGTAAGATTTCCTACTCAGCATCAATGTTTAAGTGCTCCAATTAGAGCAAAGCCAAATGCAGGTGCAACAGATTAACAGATGCAACTATGCTTTTTTTTTTGTACATTAATTAGGAGTCTAAAGAGAAAGAGGAAAATGGTGCGAGAGATTGTTCCCATTGCTATGGAGAGATTTTACTCTGAAGAATCTGTTCTTGCATGAAAACTGAATCCAAAATATGTGGTCTGAGCGTCACTTGTTTGACTTTTCAATCTTATGATTCATAAGGCCGACATGTTATTAAGACTACATGCTTCCTGGTTCCTTAAAGACTGAGAGAGCTTCCCCATTTGCACAGTAATCATCCAATGGACTTCTTTTATGAACACTTGGCTTTACTGGTTCTAAACAAACAAGCGTACTAATGTGGTTATTTTCAAAATGTCAGTTGAATATTTTCTCCATCTTGCTAATACAACCTGATCATCTATGGGTAAAAACAACAGATGATTCCAACCTTGTGTCATCATCACACACATACAAACGTTGACAGAATAATTTGGTCTGTGTCAACAACTACTCTTTTACTATAAATAGGATAGTTGCTACCAAACCGGTGTTCCACAAGGGTCCATTTTAGGGCCCTTGTTATTTTAAATTTACAAAATGATCTGCCCTATGTCTGTAAATTGGCAGCTAATATCTTGTTTGCGAACAACCCTTTATTTTGTTCCTCCAGATAATAAAATCACTGCCATCTTGAATAATGGACTAAATCATACATTTTAAAGGTGCCCTGCCACACAAAACCGTTTTTACTTGTATTTTTTTAAATATGTTAGTTCCATATGTGTTTGTGTTATGTTGTGAATGTGAAAATGAACTGCTACCTCCTCTGTCAGCTCTAGCCACTGAAAAGAAATAAGCGGAGAAATCGGGCCAATTACAAAAGCTGGTCAGTCTGACGTGGTGTTGCCTGAGCTCATTACTATTCATGAGCTCACCCAGTTGCGCTGGGTAAAGGATGCTGATAGCCAGGCTCTCATTGGCTAGCTGTTAGCCAATCAGAGTCAACCAGCTTAGCTCGTTAAATATTAATTAAAACTGGCACAAATCGAGCTGAGTCTTCCTGCAGGCTTTCTATACCACGCTAGAATGGCTTGAAACAAGATAACCAAGGCATTTTTTCCACAAAAAATGTTAGTGTCCATGGTAGAACTTCACACATCACCACAAAGTAATGAAATATGTGTGGCAGGGCACCTTTAATGGCTTAAGTTGAATTAACGTTTACTCAATACGGTGGCTGACAGGGGCAGATGCCCTGCAACTTAAGAAAACACACGTAAATAGACAAAACACAAGCAAATTAAGAAAACTTCATTAATTTGACAACACATGCGCAGCATTCAGCAAACGCGCTGCAAATGCACACAACACAACCAAATACATAAACGCACTGCAAATACACACAATACAACCAAATACATAAACGCACTGCAAATAAAAAACAATGCAAAAAGAAAAGCACACAAACCCCGAAAAAAGAAGCGATGCAAAAAGAAAAACAACTTCATTAATTTGACAACACATGCGCGGCATTCTGCAAACACACTGCAAATACACACAACACAACCAAATACATAAACGCACTGCAAATATGAAACGATGCAAAAAGAAAAGCACACGAATCATGAAAACAAATGCAACAAAAAAATGCTGCATCCAGATTACACAACGGAAGTTCTCCAGGCCTCAAGTGGAACAGCTGGATTTTCGACCCCACGGGGAGAGAGCGCTCTGCCTTTTTATTAGAGTCGGGTATGGCTGCAGCCTGGAGAACTCCATAGACTGTATATTAAATTATTATTATTATTATTATTATTATTATTATTATTATTATTAACATAATATATTATTAATATACAGTCTATGCTCCCGTCTCATGCCCTCCCGGCTGTTATATTCGTAACTAAGTATCTCATAATTGAGACTTTCAATTGTATTCTTATTTCTATTAAGACAACTGTCTATTTCTTTATATTCAATTCAATTTTATTTATAGTATTACATCATAACAAGAGTTCTCTCAAGACACTTTACAGATAGAGTAGGCCTAGGTCTAGACCACACTATAATTTGCAAAGACCCAACTATTTCCCACAAGCAAGCATTTAATGACTTTTATTTTGTAAGTTGGAACCGGAAGTTATTTTCCCATGCACTAGCCTCGTTGACATGGGTGCTGCGTGCTGCCGATGTGACGTTACATTTTGATAGCATCATTGCAGCTAGCCGACATTTGCACACCTTGATATGATGCAAACATACCGTTTTTTTTATTTTATTTTTATCGTTAAGCTTTAAAACGTGTCGTCTATATAAAACTAGGTGAGGTCTCAAGGGAAAATATTAACAGTTGCGTCAAGCTTATAACAAGTTGTCAGTGTCATTAGCTATTAAACGATAACAGTGAAAGGCTAATGGGATTAGGCTAACGTGCTAGCAGTAAGCGTGCCCCTTGTCAACACATTTTTTCGGAACTAAAATAATTTACGTCGAGAGGGTGAAGTCATGTCGTTGGCATCCTGAGATACATTACATACAGTCATGTTTGGTGACAAATGAAAGCGGCACTTGGGAGTTAGCTAACTAACGTTAACGCTAGTTATAAACGACCTGCGTCTGCGGAGTGTGGAGAAATGAACACGCCGCTAGGGAGGAACGGTTTAATCGGGCTTGCTGTCGGAGCTACAGCCGGTTGTGGCTTGATTGCCTTCATAATTTACAAGGAGATCGTTAGGAGAAGATCCCAGAGACTGGTGCTGGAGGCCCGGCCAGCTTCCCGGCTGTTTGACGGGGTGGATAAAGCCGTGCTGCTGCGGGATGCCATGGATGTACAGGGTGGGTTGGCTCTGCTCTGCCTTGCTGGCACTAACCCGAGCTTGTCTTGTGTGTGCAAGAGAGCGTAAGATATGTTTGTTTCCAACTGCATAGATGGTGGATGAACAATGTATTTTGTCATCATGTATTTTTGTTTTGTTTGTTTGTTTTGTCAATGTATATGTCACCATTATGTATACCTTTTAATTTATAGTGAATGAATGCTGTATGACTGCTGGCTGTCTTTATGTTAGTCTTATGTCACCTGCCTAGGGACTGCAGATGAAAAGTAGTTATTTTTTACTAATTCTGGCATATTTACATGTTTTTTTTATACAACATCGTTCATAAATATGCATGGTCCCTATCAAATAAACCAATAAAATAAAAATAAAACATGGCAACTTCATAGAATGTGGCAAGTAAGAGGTTGTTTTTTTAACCTAAATGCATTGGGGCCAACCACAGCTGATAGTAAACCAGGGGCTCACGCCTCAGTCTCCCAGGAGGATTTGGAGGAATTGGGTACTACCTGGATAAGCAGAAGAAAATAGACAGAGGGATGCGTGTTCATGTTTGGAGGGGGAGAGAAGGGTTAGGGGTCGGGGAAGACTTGACTAAATTACAAGTCCAAACTCACATCTAATATGTTGTGTCTACCTATCTCCTCCAGAGGCGGAGGCCCAGCAGCAGGCTCTGGCAGCGGTGGAGGCAGTGGTGCATGGCCTGTCCCCGGAGCAACAGCTGGAGTTTAGGAACCAGCTGGATGATGTGCTGACCTGCGTGGCCTCACTGCGCTCAGAGGTGGCTGAGCTGAGGGGCGGCCTGCAGGACATCGCCCAGCAGATTATCCAGGATGTCAAGTGAGTCACAGTTGTGAACGGTATAGCATCTGCCCTACTGAGCCTTTTTGAGGATGACACCAAATCAGTGGCGGATGTACAGGGGGGCAGCTGCCCACCCCACTGTAGAGCCTTGCCTCCAGCTGCCCCCCCCTAACTTTGGTCTTCCAAAAACAAGCCACCACTATGTCCACAAGCTTCTCAAAGCATTGAAACAAACAATAAATTGAGCAAAAGGGAATAATTGTAAATCTTAGGCCCCTGCCCCTCAAATACTTAGCCACGTCCCTGCATCAAACGTGCAGAGCGACGTTCACACAGTCTGGCTCACACACAGTCTGGCTCACACACAGCGAGTCAGCTGCGGTGTGGTGGCCCTGCATCCCGGCAAAGACTGGAGCGACTGAGCTGCCCCCGAGCCTCTGAAGGTGAAGTACGTTTCCCCTGGTGAAGTTTTAACACACATATTTAACTTAAAGGTACAATATGTAACATTTTTGCATTAAAATGTTTAACGACTGTACCTATGTTATATATTTCGTTGAGTTGTGTACTTACGCTAGAGAAAATGTTATTTTATTTTAATGACCCTCTAGTTCCTCTAACTTCAGTCAAAACACGGGAACCCAGATGATATGTTCAAGAGAAATTGTAAATCATACAATGTCACAGAAAGAAGAATAATAATACAGCTTGCTTTCTGTCACACAGCACAATGTTGTCATTGAGTACATGTCACTTACAACACAGTAATACAGCAGAGATCTTATTTATTGATACATTTCGGTAACGATTGATGCAGCTTAACGTTATGTGCTACGTTGAAAATTATGTTAGCGTTAGCTCATGCTAATGCTCGGTGGGGAACGTTGACGTTATAAGGTTACAACATGGTTCAACACGTTGATGAAGTTATTTTAAGTATAATTGTTTTGATCAAGGTAAAGACAGCACTAGGCTAACCCACGATTACGTTGGCCAGCTAGTGTAAACGTTAGCCGTAGATAGAAGACAAATCTACTGCTAATTTAGCCAGCTATCCCACCCTGGTTTTTCTGCCTCACTCCCCGCTGCTAAGGGACTTCAGTCGGGATGAGAACCGACAACAGCACCGAGGACACGACACATCGACAGTTAGCCAGCAGCCAGCCACTATCATTAAAGGTGCTGTAGGTAGGATTGCGAAGATCCAGGACTTAGCCAAAAATTCAAAACATCAACAACTTCTCAGTCCCTCCCCTTTTTCTGCTAAAGCCCAAAACAGTCTCCTAAGCCCCTCCCCCCACAAGGGAGAATTAATGCGTGTGCATGAGCAGTGATTGACACGCAGTTAGACACCCCCCCCGGCCCTGATTGGTGCATCAGAACAGGGAACTGTGGATTTTTGCAAATCGCACTACAGGCTGTAGGTGGGGCCAGAGGAGCTGGATTTTTTTTTATTACCTGCTTCATGTAGTTCTACTGGAACATAGGGTCAGTTTCAGCAAATGTGACAGAAAGTTAGTTTTATAAGTCTTACCTACTGCATCTTTAACTTACAGCAGTCCGAACCCAGCCAGCACAAACTCCAGCGCCGGGTGATAACGATGCTAATGGCAGTAACAGAAAGTTTTATGTTCCGTCGGGGAAACAGGCCGTCCGATTCTGGCTGTTGTTGTGCTGAAATTGTCCCCCCTTTAGCGTTTAGTGGTCTTCTTTACAGTTACGTTTGACCCACAAATGGTGACTGTCCTGTGGACAAAAGGTGAAGGTGGGGAGAATCCAAAAGCAACACCCGGCAGCCATCCTATTGATGTAGGCGTATCCTCGGCCGGTATCTCCAGGTCCCGTCTCAGCGGTGTTGAGTAACGCTACAACAAACCCTTTTCCCCCCGGTGCTGAAAACATCCAAAAAGTGACACTGACGTAAAATATGTTGTGATATTGTGGTTTTAGCTGCTGCTTAATGTTAGCTTGCTTGCTCGCTAACTGGTCAGCTAGCTTGCTACCAATACAAATCGAATCAAGAAAACTTAATTATGTGGGGGAAGCTATTTTTATCAGAATGACATGAATAAACGTTACTAAACGCAACGTGGATAAAACTGTAATGGATAAACCCATCCGTGAACAAATATATTTGAATCGGCAATTATGTTAAACAATGAAAACTACAACTCCCATAATGCCACTTCACGACGTCATCAAAAGTCCGTGTTTACATCTAACCCAACAACATGCTACACAGTGCTAGTTACGAGATTATTTTTATTTGGTTATGTAAGCAGTACTATCAAATCCACTTCCTCTCACATATCACAGCAAATTAAACCAGGTTAACTTACCTTTACTGTCAAACTGGGACAACAAATACAATGGGATTAAGTAGTATAAACATACCTGTTGTGTGCACGTGGCACACATAGTCATAATTTCTGATAAAATAAGACTCATCCTATTTTCTATTCTATTTGTGTCTTATTCTATCACTAATCATGATCAAACAGAATGTAAAACAAATGCTATGATAGAGGAAAAACTGTAAAACTGATAATTCTATTTGTCACACAAGCCATTTACATTTGGGGGTTGATATATAGTGTACTATATATATATATATATATATATATATATTATACACTCCTCGCATTTTAGTAAATATTTCATTATATCTTTTAATGGGACAACACTGAAGAAATTACACTTTGCTACAATGTAAAGTATTAAGTGTACAGCTTGTATAACAGTGTAAATGTGCTGTCCTGATAAAGTTCCCTTGGCCTTTGGAATTAAAATAGCCCCACATCATCACATGCCCTTCACCATACCTAGAGATTGGCATGGGGTACTTTCCATAAAGTCATCTCTCAATGCAAATCAAACTGACATAAAACCATGCCAATCTCTAGGTATGGTGAAGTGTATGTGATGATGTGGGGCTATTTTAATTCCAATGGCCAAAGGAACTTTATCAGGATGCATAGTATCCTGGATCCATGAAATAACTGGCCTTTAAAAATAAAAATCTGCCTGCCTCTATGGGAATTTAACATAGGGGTGTACTGACTTTAGTTGCTAGCGGTTTAGACATTAATGGCTGTGTGTTGAGTTATTTTGAGGGGACAGCTTTCTTCAGTGTTGTCCCATTAAAATATATAATGAAATATTTACTAAAATGTGAGGGGTGTACTCACTTTTGTGAGATACTGTGTGTGTGTGTGTGTATATATATATATATATATATATATATATATATATATATATATATATATATATATATACATACATACATACATACATACATACATACATACATACATACATACATACATACATACATACATAAAAAAATAAATAAATAAATAAATAAATCACACGACAGACGATTTGAGAAGGAAGGAGTGGTGGTAGCATGCAAGCCCCCAAATTGACGCTTGTCTGAGAAATGGAGTTTTGGATAATGTTCAGCTTTAGCAGCTTTACCTATATGCTAAAATATACAATGACTGAGGAAGCCTAGTGACGAGTCCATAGCAACCAGTGTTGAATTTATTTCCCAGTGTCCTTTGTTGAATGGTCTCAATGTTTTATTGTTTTATTTCATGTGAATACTAGTTTACTAAAAGGGGTAACTTAGTATTTGAAGTAATGCAGTAATGCAGGAAGTGTGCATTTAGTTTCAATGCTTTGTGTTTACACAACAATGTTAGTGAGTAAATCTACTGAAATGGCCACCACACCATAACAGAGGAGTGTGATGCGTAAGATGAGAATGCAGAGATTTTATCACGTAAGTCATGGCTGTAAAAAAACAATGGGTATCTATATATCTTTGCCAAGCGCAAATCAGTACAGAAGGCATCAATACGTTGTTGGGGAGGGTCATCCCTTTTTTCCATATCATTTTGGAGGGTCATCCAAAATGTATTGCTGGTGAAGGGAGGGTCCGGTCTATTTTGATTAAAGATCACAAAACTCCTCCGGTGGCCCCTGAAATAAATAACAAACAGTCCCTTAGGATAATTATTTATCAAAGAATGGACAAAATCACTGGAGTTCTCTTAAAAGATTGTTTACTTGCAGCAAGTAAGAGTCAGTTTACAACACTCACAAAAAAAAGACTGAAGATGTGTTCACAACAGTGTCTTTTTAAAGGAGTTGGGAGTCAAGTTAGTTATTCGGTTCATGCAATCAGTAGCTTTTCTCTTTATGTCTGGTCATGCCCGGCATCTCCTCCACATTATGCGCTCTGCCCTCAGGATGCATCCTGTGCTCTTTGCAAGGTCACTAAGCTTTCATGATTAACACATGAAAGACAGAAATCCTAAAACCGCAGTTTGGATGCAAATGGTTTAACAGAGAAACTGAAGCAAAAACCGTTCTAAGTATAATTTTTCTAACAAGTTGCATTTCGTAGTGATGAAACAGCGTTTTTATTTCTCTGATTCACTGCTTTGTTCTAACGCCGCTGCCTCCCTTCAGTCACTCTCTAGCTTGCTTGACATAGATCATGCTCGCTATTTAGCTTCCGTCTAAAACTCTGCAATTTTAACCAGCTGACAGTTTGTAACAGAAATAAAATGGAGTATGGGTCATTTTGTTTCTATAGTTTTTAGCTGACTTTACAAGCTGACTTCGCTATTGGCTGTTGAAACAGGTGACGTCCCTTACGCTCTAAAACCAGCCTCTGGAGACTTGACAAGCTGAGTTGCAGTTAAGCGTAAAGTGTAAAATCACCATTAAACATGGTCTCAGTGCACTTTACAATTGAAGGAACACAGAAATAACCGACAGCAACAAACGGTTTGCTATAGTATAATGAGTAGAGGTGGGTTTTTAATCTAGATTTAAAAATCTCACCTGAGTGAGCTTCTGTAACATGTGGTGGGAGGCCATTCCACAGATGAGGGGCACGGTAGGAGAATGCTCTATAACCAACTGAATAATTGTTTACTAAGGGAATGACCAGGAGACCAGCATCAAGGGAGTGGAGAGTGCGTGCCGGTGTATATGGTGTAATAAGATAAATAAGGTGGTGCTAGTCCATACAGGGCCTTATATGTTAAAAGAAGAACCTTAAAATCACTTGTACTGAGAGCCAGTGAAGAGAGGCCACAACGGGTGTTATGTGATCATATTTTCTAGTTTTTGTCAGGATTCTGGCTGCAGTGTTCTGAGCAAGTTGAAGGCCTCTAGTGGCACAATTTGGAAAGCCAGAAAAAGGGACATTGCAGTAATCAAGTCGGGAGGACACAAATGCATGGATTACAGTTTGAGCATCATGAAATGATAAGATTGGTCGAATTTTTGCGATGTCACTGAGATGGAAAAATGCTGTCTTGGTTATAGCCTTGATGTGAGATCACACACCAAAGGTTTTTATTAGGGATGTCCCGATCAGGTTTTTTTGCCCTCGAGTCCGAGTCATTTGAGTTTGAGTATCTACCGATACCGAGTCCCGATTCGATACTTCTATAATAATTCAACTTTATAATACCTCCAGACCGCTGACATACTCGCGCTTTCCGCTTCAAGCTGCTTCCGTGTTCTACTTTGCCGGCATTTAACCAATAGCGTCTCTGCAACAAAGTGATGTCATGCCGCACGCGTTGCTGTTTCTGTGTGGAGTCAAAAGGGTCTAACTCTGTGCCACCGCATAACTATTGATGTGTTAAAAAATAATGAGAATATATATACATACATATCCGAGTCCTGATCGGGAGGTAACGTCTGATTCCGATCGAGTCTGAAACCATGTGATCGGGCCGATTTCCGATCACGTGATCGGATCTGGACATCCCTGGTTTTTATGCTTGAGGTTTCCGAGATAATACAACAAATCAATATTAATACACAGATTCTTAAACAAGTGACCATATTTGTCATAATATGTCTGTAGGAGTGCCTTAAAGTCTTTGACTGAAAGCAGAACATAATGTTACAATAATCAGAATGTTACAGTAATGGGGTAATACACCAGAGTGGGGCTGGCTCCCCACATGGAGGTTGTCGGTGTTGTTTGACTGATGTGAACGTGTGTTCCTCCTCCCCCACATTCAGAAAGGGAGTGGAGGACAGTCAGCGGGTACGTCGGCGGCGCCATTTCGTCCACAGGGAACGCAATGACTCCACCGGCTCCAGCTCCATCTACTTCACTGCCAGCCAGGGCATGGCCAGCACGTATGAAACGACCAGCGAAGGAGGGTATGTCGTTAAAAAGCAGTACGCTCGCTTAATGATTGGGCGTACTGTTTATATTGTATTTCTGGTGATCTCATGTATTATATTACATGATGTATATGATTGTTGAGCAGTATTTTCTTAAAAACTGCATTCATTTTTTTGTTCAATACTCCTACCTTTTTGCTCTGCGTCATAGTCATTTGATATCCTGGCTCCTTTCATTTCCCTTCAGTACTCTGTCTGGGTTTGCGGTATATTCTTGGGTTTTCTCTGGCCAAATATTTGGCGGTCCAATCAGCGAACAGAGGGAGTGGCTGAGAACCATGACGTCAGGACGTGCGCGATAAATATGCGAGCGAAGCCATTCGGTCCGTTGTGGCGGCAACGCTGCCGAATATCCAGAAGTTAAAGCCCGAGCAAGAACAATCTTTGCTGAGTTGTGTTGGTGGCCATGATGCTGTGGCCCTCCTCCCCCACGGGGTTTGGGAAAAGTTAGATTTTCCAGCTCGCTCCGTTAGTGGTGAAGGAGTTGGCTAAGGCTAACGCTAGCGATGCTAATGCTAAATATAAGCCGATGTTGGTCTCCCCTCTTGTTGCACATGCGCATGACATACGTCACGACCAAACGTTAACGATTGGTTATGGCAGATTCAGAGTGGCTCTGGGCAGATCCAATAGTTTTAAACTTCAACAGAGTACCCGCCTACAAGGAAGTTAACACTTGTCAATGGAGAGTGGCCAGACTCTCTGTACAAATGGAATGTACCAGTCTGGTAGGACCAGGCTAGTCATTTGATCCATGTAACTTGAAAAATATTGTTCAATGCAGCTTTGTTTTGTTTTTTGTTGTTAGTGTGTTTGGTTTGTGGGGCAGATTGGGTGGCAAAAATCCTTATCCTCTGGTAAAGAGTTCTGGAGTAATGGCCTGTGAGTCATGTAGTAATCTTGTGCAGGACCAGGTCAGGCTGAGATCCTGGTTTCATACAACTGTTTCTGTGAAGGCTTTTTAACAAGCTTCATTAGCCAATTCCTGTTAATCTCTAAAACAACTATTTGAGTTGGCTGTTAAAGTTTTAACAGGCTGTTAAACAGTGCCCAGTGTGGCTAATACTAAGTAACTGACTGACAGTCACAGTGTTTCCTCTGTTGATTTTGTAGTGGTGGCCCACCACGGCAAAATTTCTGCCACCACGGTATCAGAAATATGGCTGTACAAAACTCCACGTACTGTTGTGTTGATGTAGTTTATTGTCAAAACGTTGGCTTTCTTCCGAGTCGACTATTAAACGAACAGCTCCACCAAAACGTCACCGCGGTGGGTCCATTCTAAGTGTAGACCTGTTGTAGATGTTAAGTGCCCTATAGTTCCTCAAAAAATACAGTTCAATCACAACTGAAAATATGCCTCATTGTGTGTGAATAAATATATTTGTTTGTGTTGCAGCAAAGTGTCAGTTCCGTTTCATACGTAACACATTTGGTGGCGGGGCTGACGGTGTGGGGGTTGTTGTTCGGACAGACCTGCCCCCACTGCTAAAAAAAAATCCTTTTCCAAGGATCATCTAATTTCCAAGTGTGGTTACTTAATTTAAATCTCCAAATTACTAAACCACCAAATACAAACCTGTATGTCCCAGGTACTCGACGGCCTACGCTGAGTCTGACTACACCGATCGTGACACAGACAAAGAGGAGGGTGAGCGGGAGCCTGAACAGGAGTCTGAGGAAGAGGAGGAAAGGAGCTGTGCCACTGTCCTCACCATCCGCCAGGAAGACTCCCAGGAAGAAGAAGTGGAGGAGAGAGGGCTGGAGGAGGAGGATGAGGAAGATGAGGGGAGGCTTCAGCTGGTGACTGAAGTTCCCAGCGGGGAGCTGGCTCTCCTCCTGGCTCAGAGTGACATCCTCCACACAGGAGACGCCAGTTTGAAGGCAGAGGGCTTTCGCCTGCTGCTAGACAACAGAGCAGAGGTAAGGGACAGTAAACTAGTGCTGAAACTATTCGTAATAGGGATGTCACGATTTAGATTGTAAATTGAAAAGTGATCGAAAATTAGCTTTTAATTTCAATCATCGAAATCAAAAGTGGAATCAGCGATTCTGAGGTTTTTTTTTTGTCCAGCCCTGCCTACCTGCGCATGTCCCAAGAAAAAACCAACAACACATAGAGACATGGACACAGCGTAGCCTACCGGACGGTAGCATGCAGCTCATGACACAGCATAACATTAGCTTACTGGCACTTTTCCAGACACCACGGCCACTGCTGGAGTCGGAGAAACAACAAAACTGGAAAATCCTCCTGCTCTGAAGTCACTGGTGTAGCAACATTGTGCCTTCCTTGTAGGGCTGGGCGATATGGAGAAAATCAAATATCACAATATTTTTAACCAAATACCTCGATATCGATACCCCAACGATATTGTAGTGTTGACTATTGGTGCTTTCACAAAATATTTACACAATGAGATTTTTGATAAATAATCACCAGTAATGTGGATATAATGACTAAGTGGGTAAAGGCAAATAATAGAACAGTTACAACAGTCTGGTAAGTTCAGAAAATGACATCACTTTACTGGAATGCAGCCTTTAAAACCAGGAAAAGACAACACTTATGCCATATTACGATCCAAAATCTAAGACGCTATCTAGTCTCATATCACGATATCGATATTATATCGATATCGTGATATGAGACTAGATAGCGTCTTAGATTTTCTAAGATGCTATCTAGTCTCATATCACGATATCGATATAATATCGATATATTGCCCAGCTCTACTTTCTGGTGAGTTATATGAAAACACACAACAAACTCTAAAGTGTGTTGGCCTACGATGGAGCATCGTGGTGCATTCGGGTACACCCCGTAAACTCCAACAAACTCAAACTGTTGTTGTAAAGAACCCTTCAGCCATCTCATGGCTTTTATTGTTTCATAGCCGTTAGTGCTCGGGGGGGAAAAAACATTGAATAGAATCGTGGATTTGGAGAATCTTGACACTCCTAATCCATAATAATAATACTAATTATTAATATATTATTATAGAATAAAGTTTATTCATGTAGCACAAGTACTGTATATGTTCTGTGTCCACAGTATGGAGACAGCAGGGAGTTTCTATGGCGACTGGCTCGGGCGTACAGGGATATGTACGAATCCACTGAGGATAAACAAGAGAAGAAGGCCTACGCACAACAAGGTAATGGACGGACACACACACACACACGCACACACGCACACACACACACACGCACACACGCACACACACCCTCCAAAAAAACAAAAAACGGCTGTGTTGTATTTATCAAATGAAGGATGCCCACCCTCCCTTCATGCCCGGAGCTCAGCCAGCAAAAAGTCTGCTGGATGACAGGTGGCAAGGAGAGGGATGTACTGTGCTGCATTAACACAGAGACAAGCTCGAACATGCTTCGAACTCATGGTTTGAGCAGTGTCAGAGCGAAATTGAAGGGGGGGGATAAGGCGACGCTCCAACATTTTAAAACGTACGTTTCTTAATTTTCTCCCTGCTTTCCGTCTCTCCCTCCATGTATTCCAGCTAGCTGCAATTATGTTTGAATAGTTTGAATCTGATATGATTGAATAATGGCGGGCAGGTGTACATTTAATTTTTCAAGGCTCTCTAATGACTTATAAGCTTTGACCGATACAAATTGTCATGAAATATTATGTAGTATGTAGGCTACATATACTTACTGTGTTGCATTTTTTTTTTTTTTTCTTGCATCCAAAAATGAATTTAAATCAAATGCATTAAGAACACACTGACAGTGTAATCAGTTATGTTTTCCCTAGCCAGTGCCACACTGATATAAGTGCTTTTAAAGCAATTAAAAAAAATAAAAATAAATAAAGGACCACTGTATTGACTTTGCCTGTAGTTTGAAGTGTGCGGGACAAATGACAGCTTTACCATTCTTTCAATATTCTACCATTCTTATTGGAAGAAAGGATTTGTGACCTAATCTAAGACTAAGTTCCCATCTAAGCTCTGGCCCACTTCAACTTAAGCAGAGGTCTAATCAGCCAGGTCAACTGAAATCCGCTGTGTGTGTGTGTGTGTTCAGAGGCTTTAACACTATTGTAGTTTTTTGTCATTGAGCTGTGAGCTGTTGTTGCAGGTCGAGAGGAGGCCGAGTTGGCCCTGAAGAAGAACGGCCTGAATGCTGAGTGTCACAAATGGTAAGATGGTGAACCTCTACCTAACATTTCAACTCTGTATAGATATCGCTGCTACCGGTGACAAGATTCGGTCGTGTTTTTAATGTCGCAATTATGCGCTGTTTTTGGCTCCAGGTTTGCTGTGCTGACAGAACTGACCTCCCAGCATGATAGCATGCATAGCAAGCTGAAGAGCAGCCATATATTAAAGGTAAACACAGGCACACATTTTGGTTATTTAGCTAATGTTTTTTTTTTCCAAGTACAGTTTACTTAAATCCTGAGAGTTGTGTACCGCATGTGACTTTTTGTTTCTCCGATCAGGAGCATCTGGATCGTGCACTCGCCCTCAGAGATGATGACCCCATGTGTTTCTACCTGCTTGGCAGATGGTGCTATGAGGTGAGAGAAGGGGGGGGGGGGGCTGTATTGTTACCTCTGGTCTTATCAGAAGCACACTTTATCAAATGTCAAACTATCAACACTGTGAACGGCAACCACATCAAGTACGCTCGTACTTCATTCAAGACGTGACCACGGGAGTTTAAAGGTCTTTGTGACAGCCGTGTGTCTGTGTCTCTGCAGGTAGCCACTCTGGACTGGTTGGAACAGAAGGCAGCGGCTGCCCTCTACCAGAGCCCCCCCACCTCCACACTGCATGACGCGCTTGAGAACTTTCTCAAGGTACTAGAGTACTGTAGATGTAGAGCACGTGAGCGGAGCACGAATGAACGGGAAGCGGGAGGATTTTGGATGGGTTGCGGAGCGGATTTTTATTTTTTTTTTATGTTGGCGCGTCTCCTTATCTCCCGCTCCATCCCACTCCCAATTTCTCCCCGGTACCGCTGACACCACGAGTTCAAAGCATGCCCAGAGCCCGTCTCTGTGTAGTCTCGCGTTGCCAGACCTATGTCCACAGCGCTGGGGAGGAAGGTCTGGCTACACCACGCAACGTTCCCGCATAGGAGAATTAACGATCAGGGGTTCCTTTCCATTTCTTTAAACCAATCACGATCGTCTTGGGTGGCCCTAAGCTCTGGACGCAACGAGTGTGGATCTTCAAAATAGTTTTCGTGAAGGAATTTATTTAAGTGGGACATTTGCACCCCGCAAAAGAAAACGCCACATACAATATTAAATGAACTGCTCACACAATACAGTAACGTGAGCTATAGAAATCAGCTGGATACACGGTTAAACGTCATTCGCTCTTACCAGTGTATCTCCGAGTGTATTTTGTCCAAGGCAAATTGTCAATACGTCCCAGTTAGAGAGGAATGGCCGTAAACATATTCTTTGTAAATCTCTACAGTCAGTCCCCGAACAAACCAAGCAGGCCTGCCTTGTTGCACGATCCAAATTGTCCTTAAAACTTGCCATTTTCAGCCTGTAACGTTGCTCGGAGGTTCTGGTTAAAGTAGTTTTAAAGTGAACTCAAAGAAAGCGGAAAGTGAGGGACATCCGGCGGAATTTCCGGCCGGCACGGAAACACCCGTAAGTGAACCGTCGTCGATATAGACTAGTGTCCTGTGTTCCTGCAGCGTGGGCAGTACATGCAGATAAATGGCGCCCGCCTTCCCTTCATGCAACCAGAGGCTGTCATCCGGTAAACTTTTTACTGGCGGAGCTCCGGGCATTGCGTTTGTCTGGTAAATGTTAACGCAGCTTTTTGTGGAGCGGACGTTCTCACCGGTCCACTGCGCTCACATGCTCTGTGTAGATGTCTAGAGAGATTTCTGCTGCTTTACTCACCCATCTGCCCTGCTTATTGGTTGTACAACAGCGTAGAGACACAGAAAACTCAGGGAGAGAGCAGGGATGATGACAAACAACAAAGGTTCCTGGCTGGACTCAAACCAGGGATGTTGCGGTGAAGTAGTACATGTTGTAAAACCCCCAATAACCTTAGAGCCCCTCACCCACAATGCTTTGAGAAAAATGAGGAGGGGGAACTTGGTGTTGTTTTCCGTAGGGCCCTCCACCTTTAGCCGAGAGTGTCCAGTGGGCTTTTCCTTTTTGGTATAAATGTTTAACTTTGACATGTGATTGTAAAAGCGACTGTTCCATTAATGAAATATTTGTCTCGTGTACTGTATTCCAGGCAGAGGAGCTCAGTCCAGGTTTCTCCAAGACAGTGAGACTTTACATTGCACAGGTAAACACTCCGATGATCCCACAGAGTCATTTGATAGATGATACAATGGAGGGACTCGACCACATCCAGGCAGTGTGGTTGTGCCAGGTTACAGGAAGGCTTCTGCCAGGATACTTTTTCTGAAAAGGTTTTGGCAGGTAAATAGCCTGGTTGACACCAGACCCTTCTCGGTTGTAACTGAGAGTGGGTCTGGGGAACGTGCCATTCACAGTTCATTTCCAAAAGGGGCGTCACCAACGCTCAAACGCCTCGGGGCGCAATTGGATAGTCCTTCAACCAATCAGACCAAAGATCCGGGTGACGTAGCAGCGGCCGCAGCGCTGCTACGTCACCCGACAATTGTTGAATGTAAACAAAAAGCTGCTTGCCGTCGCTGCGCTATCGGCATCGTGTAAGGCTTTACACGATGCCGATAGCGCAGCCTCAACGGTTGTGATCGGTGCCTCCATTTGGAAAAATTGGAAATGGGCTTGACGGACTTGCAGAGCTAATCTCAAATTTGCCGGAAGTTGGTCAGGGTTTTCCCAGGCTAGCAGGTAAAACCAATTTGAGCTTTTCCAGGATCATTTAGTTTGTTGTTGTAATACTCGTGTCGGCCACAAGAGGCTTAAGTGTACCCATAGACTGTTAGACTAGTTCATATCTTTACAGTCTATGAGTGCACCACTATCCCATGTTCTACTGCTGATTAAAATACATTTGTAGCCAAATATAAAGACATGACAGTAATGTTACATAACTTGCTAACACACAATATATGTACCAGTGCATGTATAAATAAAAATTCACCTGGAGGAAAACATAAATGCCTTTAGTACTATTTAGAACATATGGGGGGGGGGTCGATTGCGTTGTCTAGTGGTTTAGAAGCCCTTTATTGGTGATTTTTCACGGTAGGATGGGACTCTATACTCTGTTACAGTCAGTCTGCGTCTGCAATTACAATCCCAGTGTTGCGTTGTAGCAGGTTTCTAATGTCTGTTAAATGTTGTTGACGCCTGCGCTGTATGTCCGCATTGACACGCGCATTGGCTGCGATCTAGCGTCTACCAACAAGGGTAGTTCAGCCTTTTGTGGCCGAAATGAGTGTTGCAACAACAAACCCTTGGAAGGTAAATATACTGACAAAAATATATATATATATATATATATATATATATATATATATATATATATATATATATATATATATATATATATTCAACCTGCAAAAACTGACCCATCTGTAGGCAGCCGTGTCAGCGTGGCTGCTGTAAACAAAGTTAGCGCTCCCCTTGTTTCAATATCGCCGTTCTACGGGCGCCAGCGTCACAGACTAAACCGAGACAATGCAGACAAAAACAGTGTTACATAAATGTTTAAGTTCAGCAATTTTGTGTCTCATACGTTATTATTAAATTGTTGAATTTTATCAGATGCAAAAAAAAAACAACAAAAAAAAAACATATCGGCATATTAGATATCGGCCGCCCTGCTCTTTAAATATGGGTAGTCGGCCAGTAGTGCTGTCGCCGTGGTCCTGCTGCGCGCCCTGCTACGCCCGGTTACACCCCACTACGCCCTGCTACGCTCTGCAGTGCCCTGCTACGCCGTGAGCTACTACGACTACTATTTCTAGTCACTGTTCCATTATCTTTATTGTGACTATTATTGCCACTGTTCATCACACCCCCAACCAGCACCGTCAGACACCTCCTACCAAGAGCCTGGGTCTGTCTGAGGTTTCTCCCTAAAAGGGAGTTTTTCCTCGCCACTGTCGCACTAAATGCTTGCTCTTGGGGGAATTACTGGAATTGTTGGGTCTTTGTATATTATAGAGTGTGGTCTAGACCTACTCTATCTGTAAAGTGTCTTAAGATAACTCTTGTTATGATTTGCTATAAATAAAATGTAATTGTGATTGTAAGGAACATAACCCTAATCATGTTCTCATTGAACTGTTAGTGTCACAAGAAGCTGGGGAACATTTCTGAGGCCACAAACTGGACTGAGCTGGCTCTGAAGATGCCCACAAACTCTAATTATGTAAGAGCACACTTCACTCTATTATAACAAAGCTTCATAATATTCACCCAAAAATGTCTTAATACTAAGTGCATATTACACAATCACGTGCATTTTCTACTTTTGCCTTTTCTTTATTCCCAAGGATGAAACGACTAAACTGGAGGCTCAGCTTCGAGTCTTAACTGACAGAAAAACCTGAAATTCTTTGCTCCTGAGATCCAGCAGGTGAAGCCACTCAGCCGAGGGCACTGATTGGCTAGTCAGGCCGCCAATCCGTGTCCATCCAATCAGATGTGCACCACAAATGGCACTTTTTTTTTTTTCCTTCATTGGTGGATATCTGCATACTGTCACTGTGAAATGGAGTTTGATATTATTGTATATTTATTTTCTTTAATATTGCTTGAGTCAATATTGCTTTAAGTAGTATATATTTTAATGTATATGGTATATTTTAAAGGTATATTATGTAGGGGCCAGACATACAGAGAGCAAGAGAGTGAATGAAGAGAGGGAGCGACCAAAGCAGTAATTGGGAATAAAATGCTCTTCTGTCAGTGTCTCACATCTGTTATGTCCTAAAGCATAACTAAACACACACCGTCGCTGGAAGGTGCCACATTGTCGGATTATGAGTGAACGCAGAGCTTCATCCTGTCTGTTTCTCTGCGTCAGTTATAGGTGCTCTAAGCGATGTCACGCGTTTTTTTGGCTACATTTTTTGTCACATACAGTAAACATCTCTATCAGCGAGCTGCCTGTCCCCTGAACGGAAAAAAAACGAGGTAGACAGCCCAGGCTCCACAAACTGCAACAAAAACAAACTGCGCCAACCTGCACCACCAGACATAACGTAACAAACAAACGGCATTCGGGATGAGGAGGAGGGAGGGGCGAGCTAGCGCCTCTGTTTTGTTTGACAATACTTGGAACGTCAACAAGAAGTGACGTCCACCAACATCGCCTAGAGCACCTTTAAACTTGGGCGCCGGTATGAGACACGAGGAGCAAACGATGGTTGGAAATGAGAATGCCGTTATTGGGGTTACACACCCAGTTCTGTTGATGCCCAGAAGCGTCCCGACACGCCAAAGTAAGAAAAAAGAGAAAATCCAGGCCGAGTCTCTGCAGATACAGACACCACCACACTTCTAATGGGTCAGAACTGATGATTAAGAGAGATTACTTTTCTGTTGGTCTTTAAAAAAAAGAATTCTAGGCAAGCATTGCATATTATACCTTTTAATGTTTTTACTAATAATCAGCAAGTAACCAAGTAGGTTTTGTTTTTTAGCACCATATTCTTAATTTAATGGATCGGTTCCATAATTACAAAAATAATCATTTTCACTTCGCTATAGTTGTTTCCAGTCTGTAGATGGCTTTGGTTTTATTTGTTGAAAATGCAATCTGAGACATTTTTATTTTTTTTAATTTTACAACCACACACTGCATTTGTTTTGACTGACCGATAAATATAAGTTATCTGGAAACGGAGCTGCTAATCCAGTTTGATCAGGGATGTTTTAAGGGAGGGACTATAACTAATGTAAAATTATTTGTATTTTACCCCCTTATTCTAATATTGTTCTGCTGGGTCCTTCTCAGTTGCTTTTGGACAGATGTTTTGTGGATATAAATGACACTTGGTTAATGTAGATGTAGTAATAACATTGTAATATTTTGATCAGAATATCACCCATGAAACATTTCTTTCCAGTTAAGATCCAATCTCCCTTCCCCCTCTGGTTGTGACTGAAAAATATGCTAATTTTTGATGTGTTCCTAATTTTCCTTTGAGTGTATTTGCTGCCTTTGAACTTTAAGTATTTTTACATTCCTTCAATTTTATTAAGTTTGTGATTCAACATGACTTTAATGGCACTTTCTATTTTAATGTATCCTTGCTGAGGTTAATTATGCAGTCACCGCTGTTAAAAAAACAGTGGATTTGTTACGTACCCTCAATATTCTGATCCCGCAATGAAGTTAACATGCATTGAAGTGACACATGGATAACGTTGAATAAAATTATTTTGTGCTTGTCTTGTAAACTTGTAGTTGAACCTTTTAAACGTGAAATCCTTCCATGACGACAACGCTAACAAATGATACCAGTCGATATAATGGTAAAACAAATTTTAATTTAGCCTTGAAGCTTATATACAACATGTTTAATAAAGACAAACTGAAAAGGGACACATCAGTAGTGGTGTGGCTGGAAAGAGATATTTGAGATATTACACATACAGTATAGCTTTGTAGAAATGCTTTCATTGCAAAATAACGTTTCAACAGCATTCCTCGGAAAACGCGTCACTGTCGGAGGACACCGCTCAACAGAAACGCAGACAAAGTTAACAGAAAAAAAAAAGATCAAACTATTTAAAATAGTTTTTACAAAATTACTTGACGCACTCCATACATGAAACTGCAGAGGTGCACTGCATTCAACAAAGATTTTTTTTTTTTTTTCTTCGAATTAGGACTTGGTATCTCTTAATTATCAGATCGATAGTAATTACGCAAAAAAGATCTAATGATGAAGTACACGAGACCTCGGTCATATTAGACTATACATTTTTGTAAGTATGAGATGGTGGATCTTGTTCTTACACAAAGACCTCATGAGAGGTTTTTGTGTAATTATGGAGATACTAACTCATAATTATGAGATGCCAATCTTGTAATCATAACATAGCATCTCACGATTGAATAACAGATCCTGTAATTATGAGATACCGTGTCATAATTGTAGGAAAACGGCTTTTCTTGCTTTGTTGAGTGAAATGGGCTTCAGTTATGAAAGAAAAACGTTCCGTCTCGCGGTTGCACCGCTGAGCTCCAGAGGGCCAGATCGGCAGCCTGGATCATCTTATCGACTCTGGCTCAATCGGCATCAAACCAAAATCATACAACCTTCGACGAAGGCGGTGGTATGGGTGAGGATCTCACACACAGCAATTTAGTCCAAGGAGTCAGCAGGTGTGACAGCAACATTTGGCACCACCCCGCTGCTTCCTGCCTCTCCGCCAGCTCAGTCCTTGGCGTCACCCACTCCATCAGGGTTAATGGCAAACATCGCTTCGGCCTCTGGCAGGCAGGGCGAGTCGTAGATTTTACAGATCCTCGTCTCTCCTCGGCCTTTCCTTAGGTACAGACTGCAAAGATGAGACCACTTTTAAAATCGTAGTGTAAACTTACAACAATGAAGCTAGGGTGTCCTCAAGCTGCAGCCATGCCCCTTTCACAGTGTTGCCAACCCTGTTCCAATTACAGTAGCTAGAACTAGCTCCAAAATTCCCTAAAAGTCGCTCGATGGCGTCATACGCGCAAGAGAAGAGTGAGATAGAGGCCCTGTGCTGTTGGCAGAATAGCCGTGAACTGAGCAGCATGCGTGGAAATCAATTACAGCGTAATAAATGTCACTTCTCCCCCGATGGTCAAGGGTCGCTAAATTTGTTGCTGGTCGCTTTTTAGAAATAAAGTCGCCAAGGCCTGAAAAGTTGCTAAATTTAGCGAGAAAGTCGCAAAGTTAGCAACACTGCCCCTTTTGGTGTAACCGCGCTCCTCTCCCCTGCTGTCAAGCTCTATTAAAGATAAACTGAAAGGTAGTGATGGCAGGCTTCATACGCATTTTAACCAATACTTTTCGGCAAATTTCCACGACTACGTATTTCTGAAAACGTCAGTCGACATTATACAATAAGAATAAAAATCGGTGTTAAAGTTTACCCTCAGAGGTAGAACAATAAAATGAATGACAATTTATGTGGTTCATAGTGGGATTGGTAATATCGCGCCCTGAATAGAACGTTAAGGTTAGGACGACGTGAAATACATTGATTAATTACATATTATTATGCTGTGTTAAAGATTCCACGACTTTTCCAAAACTTTCTGGGTGTTCTTATGTTTCCAAAACCTTTCCAGGCTCCAAAAAAATTGCCCAAAAAACAATCAACCATGCTGTAAGGATGAACACAAACGCACACCGCATCACTCACCGTGTGGTGGAGGCGTGAGCCATAATGTTGCCTCCGATTGGTTTTTTGGGATCTGCAGAAAACATGGCTGCCCCGTCCACCTGGGCTACCACCTGGTTGGATATCACCACAGCAACGCCAAACTGTCGTGAAATGGGATCAAGGCAGACAAAAGTACAGTTACAGACGCCTCAGTTTGAACCGCTGGGGGTTAAATGGATCGCGTATCTGGACTTTATGTTCAGTAGGAGTTGCCAAAGTTACAAATCGACAGAGAATGCGACTAAACTAGAAGAACATGGAAATCTGAATGGGTCTTCACTATGCGGGATACTTCTGAGTTGTTTTGCTCGTTCCTAATACAGTCAGCGCCACACAACCAGGATGTGTGAGAGCGCGATTGGCCTCTGAGAGCACACCTGCACACTGTCCAGCTCGCCTACCTCGTCTGCCAGCCGGAGCAGCATGCGGAGGAAGCGTCCCAGGTGGCCCTGTCGGGCCGACAGCTCCCCTCGGCCTGAGTAGTCGGTTCTGTACAGAGCCGTGGAACTGTCCACTATCAGCAGAGCGTACCTGACGCACAGGGAGAGAGAGAGCGTTAGCTGCAGGGATACATAATGTAGTCTGGACAAATATCCTGCCTGTTCATACTCAAACAGGTCACTGGACACCGCTAAGACGCTGACGGAGGACTACATGGAAAAGCGTAATGGCGAATGCTACAGTAGTTAAGGACACAGTGGTGACTAGTGATGTCCAAATGAAGAGTCAGGAACCACTTGTTGAATGTGTTGGCGCTCATGGTTTAAAAAAAAAAAAAAAAAAAAAAAGAGTTCCCCCAGCCTGCCTATGGTCCCCCAGTGGCTAGAAATGGTGATAGGTGTAGACCGAGCCCTGGGTATCCTGCTCTGCCTTTGAGAAAATGAAAGCACAGATGGGCCGATCTGGAATCTTCAGATACAGTATTAGAGGACCACTAAGGTCTATATAAAAGAGACTTAAGATACAGTATTAGGGGACCACTAAGGTCTATATAAAAGAGACTTCAGATACAGTATTAGGGACCACTAAGGTCTATATAAAAGAGACTTCAGATACAGTATTAGGGGACCACTAAGGTCTATATAAAAGAGACTTCAGATACAGTATCAGGGGACCACTAAGGTCTATATAAAAGAGACTTCAGATAAAGTATTAGGGGACCACTAAGGTCTATATAAAAGAGACTTCAGATACAGTATCAGGGGACCACTAAGGTCTATATAAAAGAGACTTCAGATAAAGTATTAGGGGACCACTAAGGTCTATATAAAAGAGACTTCAGATACAGTATCAGGGGACCACTAAGGTCTATATAAAAGAGACTTCAGATAAAGTATTAGGGACCACTAAGGTCTATATAAAGAGACTTCAGATACAGTATTAGGGGACCACTAAGGCCTATATAAAAGAGACTTCAGATACAGTATCAGGGGACCACTAAGGCCTATATAAAAGCATCCAAAAAGCAGCATGTCAGGGGACCTTTAAAGAATGGCAATTCAGTGTGCTTTGAACCCTTTGTTGAACAGAGAGCGCCATCTGGTGGGCTCAGACAATGCTTCACAAAGCTTTATTTGGACATCACTAGTGCTTATTTCCACACAAACTAAATGATAAACGGGTATTATTTGGAACAGTTAGGGCTTAGAAGGGGTCTGATGACTACTGTGAGCGTTTAAAAATGCAGCAGGTACTTCCCTTGATCTAAGGTGAAAATGCTATGTTGTCTTTTCTTTCAGACAGCTGTAGAAACCAGAGTCTCAGCAGCTTGACTATTAAGAGACAGGTCTCTCCGGTCACAGTACTACCTGGCTTTACTGTAAACTGTAATCATATTTTACAGTTACGATAAGAAAGCACTGACCCATTTCCTTTATATGTGTATTATATTTTATTTGCGTTAGCTAATTTTTTAATCTGCCCACGTTTGTTCTCTTTGTTTTGTTGCCATGATGGCCTTAACTTGGAGAAAAAGTGATATGTTGGTATGGGGGGCATACATGATACATTGTATGGCCCTTCTCCCCACACAGGTTTATTTTAAATAATTTTGTTATGGTGGGATAGATAAGCACATAAGAAGTTGGGTCCAAATTAGTTTAATGGTAGCCAGACTTCTAAGAGGATGGAGGAATGAAGGGATGCCGTCAACCCAGGAATGGGCTTGTGAGATGGCTAGAGTGGCATCCAAACGGTTTGCCAGTGTTTACACTAAAACAATGGGGAAAGTACTTAAAGCTTTCTGGAGGGCAGAGGGCTCCTAGGAGGCTATGTACTGTGGAAAGACACGTAATGTACTTATGGTGTCAGCGTATATACATAATATGGTTATTTGGTCGACAGTTTGTGGTCTATTTTACAGTATTGTATTGAAAATGCAAGAAATGATATGGGGAGTTGGTGATGGCGAGTGGGGGGTTTAGACGGGGAGGTGATGAGTTCATGTCATGAGTTGTACCGTTTGTTTTTTTAAATAAATAAAATTGTTAATCATAAAAAAATGTCATCTATTTGTGATAGTCTGAAGCAGTGAAATCAGAGAAGGAGCAAAGGATCTAAAGAAAACTGAAGAATGGGAGGCCCTTTCAAATTTAACTGCCCGTACATCACTAAAAACCCATCAGAAGGCAGGAGAGGGACCCAATGATGCAGGGATTACATGCAACATCCACCAATCAAAAAGGTAAACATTAACTGTGCTTAATGTAGCCTTGTAATCCAAACCAGAATCCTATTCTAAGTATTTAAGCAACCAATTTAGTATTGACTGTAATTGTTTGATACTGTTTATATCCATTTGCACGGTTTATACATCATCACACACACAAAACAGCATGTCAAGCACAAACACTCTGTAAGCACAAACACTGTGCTGACTGACCTGGACTCAGCCATCATGGCCGAGGCTTGGTACAGCAGCTGGGTCTGATGGTCTGTGTTGAAGGCTCGGGCGTAGGCCACGTTGTCCAGAACATCGCTGCCTACCAGCCCATACCTGACAGCGGAAAGAGGTCACGTTAAATTCAACATCGAGGGCCCTATTTTAACGATCCAAGCGCACGGCGTGAAGCGCCTGGCGCAGGTGTGTTTAGGGCGTGTACGAATTCACATTTGCTAGTTTAGCGGCGGAAAAAAAGGGTCCGTGCACCAGGCGCATGGTTCAAAATAAGGGTTGTACTTAGTGTCTTCATTAATCATTCAAGTTTTTTTTGGGGCGTAACATGCAATAAACCAATCACAGTCATCTCCCATTCCCTTTAAAAGCCAGGTGCGTTTGTACCTTGGCGCATTGCTATTATGATGGCGGAGTTGCTAAGCAGTTAAGGAGAGATTTTCAGGAGAAGAAACTGATCTGATCATACATGCCACCAAAACTCCATAATACTATTTCACATTGTAATATTTTTTATTTTTAATCTTTTGCATGTTTGTGTGCTGCTGCGTGTCCCTGTGTGTGTTACAAGCATAGTGTACGCGCACGTTTTACTAATGCGCTGTTAAGATATCAATGAAATGCTGCGTTATTGACTTTAGACCAGGTTTTTGTTGGTCAATGGCGCGATCACTCAAGATAGCAATACGCCAAGAATTCACCTGAACACACCTCCCTGTAAGACCAGCACGCCCATGGGCGCACAGATGGGCGCAGGTGCATTTGCTATTTAAACGACATGGGCGTTGGACAGGAAATTGACAAATGCGTCGGTCTTAAACTAGCAAAGACTCTTGCGTCGGGCTTTGCGCTGCAAGATATTCTTTTTCTTATGATTCCAGCTTTTCCTCTTTACAGAATCAACAAGAACAAACATGTGACAGCAGTACAGAGTTGGGCTACAAACAGCTGTTGAACCTGTTGGGTGCTAATCTTTCAGAGCTGAAGAAAAAACTGCCAAGGCTGGACAGGAAACGTGCTGACTCACCTCTCAGCCACAGCAAGGAGTCTCTCTGGTCTGAAGGTCCCCTCTGTGTCGATGTACATTGCTTTACCTTCTCCCCCCCCCTGATCAATGGGCAGCTGGGGACAGAAAGGACAAGTCATTAAGAATCTACAGCACTCGCTAAGAACCAGAACCACTACAAGCATGTCACATTATTCTGTATCCAGTATTGTATCACTCACGTCAGCAGGTGCATCTACACATTATTATTGATACATTGTTACCAGAACTAAAACTGGTACAAGATGCATTTTATCAACTACAAACAAATCCGATATTGGATATTATACAACTTCCCCTGGCACCACTGAGGCTGTCTCTCTCTCTCTCTCAGGGTTTCTGCACACTTTGAAATCAAATGTCATGCTTTTTAAGACCTCAACAGAAAGAATGAATACTCTTTCTTAATTTAAAGACAGACATATAGGCCTACACGTTACAGTACATCTACCTTTCATCCACTTTAACATCACTTCATATATAAACTTCAGCTACGCGATCGCCAAATTAAAAGTCCGCTCCTCTCATTCATGTCACACATGGGCCAGTGAACCCACTCGTCAACTGGCTTTAGCTTAGCATCATCTGCACGGTTTGTGTACTTCTTTAATCCTGTTACCTTCGTAAGAGCAGGCGGCCTGTGGAGAACCAATCAAAACATTACAAGAAAAAGAGCTGGACTGAGTCACAACCAAAGACCAAACCGTATTTAAATTAGTGAATCTCATGCAACTAGGCATCACCCTAAACATTTTAAAACCTACCATCATTAAAAATAAGCCTTATTTTATGACCTTATATTCTGAAAAATCAAATTTGGATCTGCGGGAACCCTCTCTCAGCAGCCTGGACTCTACCTGACAGGTGACAGCGAGTGTGTGGCACAGCTGGGTCTTCCCTGTCCGAAACTCTCCGAACAACTCTGTGATGGAGCCTGTCTCGATCCCACCTGCGGGAGAAACAACAGGTCCAACGAAACAAGGTTATTGTTCCTCCAATCTGTAATTATTGAGTTCACATCAGTTTTTATAAAGGGCTGCGTCCTGGAGGTAACATAGACACATGTGAATATCTAAGTGGATGTTGTTTTCCCCCCAAAACTAGGAACCACTGACAATAAGGACGAATTTCTGGAGGATATACAAGATGTACGCACCCTGCAGGAGTTTGTCCAGCTCCTTGGAGCCTGTAGAGATCTGGATGATCTCTGCTCTCCTCTGGTGGAACTCAGTAGCTGTGGTGAAACCCATGGGCACAAGTTTGGCAGCTTCAGCCTGAGAAAGATGGGGAAAAAAGACCACTAGAGACAGTACTTTTAATGGGCATACCAAAAACCTAACAAAGCATAAGAAGAAGAGCCAGACAGACACTGGTCGGGTCGAAATATCGTCCGATATTATCATTGTATGTGTCGGCTGTTAAGTAACAGTAAATATCAGCACAGAAATACTTCAATATTTTGAGGTAATTTAGAAACATAATACCAATTATAATTTGACCATCAGAGAGCAACTGGGAACTAATTTCCCAATTAGTCTGACACCACATGAATGCAGCACGACGAAAGGGAAAAATAATTTGTGCATCCGCACCCGGAATTCAAATCCGCTCCAAAATGTAATGGGTTCTTCCTTGGCCCATTCTACACCCTTCCACTCAGTTTCATTCAAATTGGGCCAGTATATTTTTCATAATACTGCTGACAGACCAACAAGACAAACCAAGCCAAAAACATAACTGCCTTGGTGGAGGTAATAATGCCACTTTGGCATTGATGATTGATGAGGATCATTGATCAGAATCCGTAGCGACACATACACGCGGGTCTAAAGTAAAAACACTACTGATATCGACAAGACAGTCCAGTCAGAACTCGTGAATTACTCTGGGACACTGAAAGAAGACTGTTTTTTTTTTCTTACTAGGATTTTGTCAGCTTTGGCCTCACTGATGCCTTTGATGTTGAGCAGCTCCTTCTTGGGTGCATAGGCCACGGCCTCGATGGTGTGGAAACCTGCGTCCCCCAGCTTCTTGATGTCACTGGCACCGATTCCACATTGCTGCAAGAAGAGACAGCCCAGCATAAATTGACTGTGAGGGAGAAAACTGTAAACAGTCCTGCTATTGGCCTAAACCAAGGAAAGTGGATAAATGTCAAGTCAGATGCAGCCAGGGTCCCCCCCCCAATAACTACACAATGTGCAGGATTTACAGAGTTCCGCCTCTTGTTTTTTTATTTGGAACCTGCTGACTTAATCCATCTGTTAGAGCCTTCAAACGTACTGTAGGTAATTGTTATATAAATGTGTGAATAATGGCTTTATTCAAACTTGAGAGCATCATTGCGGTTAGAGCTGCAACGCTCACGCAATATTTTGCACCCGGGTCAGGAGAGGCAGCAGTTTCACGGCTGCAGAACAACAGTGAGTTGGAATATAGAAGTCAACTAATAGTGTTGTCTGTTCTCTCTTGGAGCGCAGTCAGCGCAGCAGTAATGGACTATAAAACATCCAACCTAGTTAGATTGCCCCAAACCAAGCAAGTTGTCTGCAGAAAATGGGAGATTACATTTCTAAAAAGTGCAGTATAATTCAATAATTTCTAAGAAGGAATCAACTGTGTTCAGGATACATACCTCCAGTCTGCTCAGAGGCTGGGGCCCAAAGTTTTCTTCCTCCTCTACCTCTGTCTCCACCCTGACCTCGCTCCTCATAGCCATGGTCTGAGTGTGAAAACCTGGTCAACAGAGAGAATACGGGATGGGATGCTTTCCAAAATGAGGCATCATTTAAGAGAGACAGCGAGTGTGATTACTGACATTGGTAGTCGAGCGACACAGCAGTGGCAAGCGTGTGGCAGGACAGTGGCAAGCAAGCGGCATTTGTTTGGCACCAGCGGAGGATCTGTTGAGCTGAGCAGCAGCACAGTTGCTACTTGTCGTCAGTTGAGAGCCGCTGCCTCGATTCACTGTCAACTATGAGTGAGGCCAAATTTCCACGGAAATCCCAAGGAGAAGTGTGCATGGTTTGTTGTCACGACCGCCCTTAGTAGTTTTAGGATTTTTGTGCTCATTTTGTTCTTTGCTTTATTTAATTACTTCCGC
Source organism: Sander lucioperca (assembly GCF_008315115.2). Classification (NCBI taxonomy): domain Eukaryota; kingdom Metazoa; phylum Chordata; class Actinopteri; order Perciformes; family Percidae; genus Sander; species Sander lucioperca. The sequence continues at coordinate 3,210,766 of NC_050191.1, forward strand.
CAAGGAGCTAATGATTTTGCCAGTTTTTAAATAAAAAGGAACAAAAACACACTCTTTACTAATTATTATTTATACCAGCTAAAATAATGAAAAACAAATTCTCCGTTTTTCAATTGAACTGACTTATTATACGAAACTGGGTGCAAATAGCATTGTTGACTATTGACACATGGGTGCTAATAGCATCTACCTCAATCAAACTCTGACACCGATGTGGCAGAGGCAGGGTGACTCTTGACACCCTGGGGCAGCTTGCGACATCAACTGGCACCCGATACCTTTTGGCACCTATAGGCACTCTGTGGTAGCTACTGGGGGGGACATGCACACACTTGTCTCCTGTAGGTTTTTCCAGGAAATTTAGGGACAAATTGCCACAATGGTACCGCTCAGCTCAGCAGATCCCGCAGATTTGCCGAGCGAGTGCCACTCGCTTGCCAGTGTCCTGATATCCGCATGCCACCTGCCACTCAGGTGCCAGTGCCACTCAGAGTATTTCGGCCTTGCTGACATTTAAACACCCTAACGTTAGTGAGTTAACTTAACAGACTAACGTTGGTAAATACAGAATTCTACACAAAATTTGGTAATAACCAAACGTACCCGGTGAAAATAACAAAAGAAGCCCAACCGTTAGCTTCACAACCGGTATAACGTTACTTTAGGTTTTAAACCAGCTTTATTTTAGGTCTTAGAGCATTTTAACACTTTTACCTAGCTAAGCTGTTAGCTAGCTTATTAGCATTAGCCCTGTTTTCGTATGAGTTCGCTGTGTTTCAGCGTTAGTAATCCTATGCCAGCCAAAGTTAATTCTAACGATGCTGGATCGAAGACAGCGTCGCAGCTCAAATACAACAATACTTATGTCTCACCTATCTATTCCAATCATATAGCAAGCTACTTTAAGAGCGAGAATTGTATTTGCAATTGCAATTGACCTACCTGCCGCCTTCTTGTTTTTCTCAAGTCAAACTCAAAGCTCCCGCGCGCAACGTACCATTAAACGTAATGACGTTGTACGTGATGACATCACCTCTCACAAGTTTTCAGATTGGTCACATCACGTATCTAATCAAACTGCATGAAAAAAAAAAAAAACGTTCTCTTAATACATCCATGAAAAAACCATCGAACAAAGCTAGGATCAATACAGGAATTCAGCCAATATATCATTAAACGTAAAAACTCACTAAATTTAATTTATTTATATTTATGAGCTTAGTTTTGCTCAGGGGTGTAGTCTAATATATTGTAGCCAGAATCTGCCCTTTTTTTTGGGGGGGAGGGCACATCATAGTGGGGGGTCTGGGTGTCTTCCCCCAGGGAAGTTTTGAGGATCAACGACTTAATTTCCTGTATTCGGATACACTTTTATGCACCAATTTATGCTGGAAATACCTTTATTTAGCCTATGTGAAAAAAAAAAAAACAGATGACAATTCAAAATATATCAAAAATATAATGGAAAGTATGTTGTTGCGTGTCATTGGGCATTTTTAAGTGGGTATATGGAAATCCTGGAGACTACACCACTGGTTTTGCTAGTTGTTTTTTGGGTCTATTTTGTAACCGTAGTTTTGTTGTATTGTAAAGGCATCAGAAATTCAGCTGTTTTTTTATTTTTTATTAACGAGATACCTCAAAAATCCTGTGAGAAGCTCTCATCTGCAAGGAGCATGTTCCCTGCTGCAATAGATAAGATAGAGGTCCATAAAGATATGAAACCCACCTCGTTGCACATAATTTGTTCCTATTATTACCTGTAATCACGAGTTTCAGCCACCCACCAGCGTGTCTTTTATCTGATTGGAGTGTTTGTTGACTTCCAGTAAATGAGCCAAACTATGTTGACAGACAGATATATCAATATGATTAACACTGCATCATTTCACAATTGCAAGACTTCTGGAGAAAGATCAATTTGATAGTCGGTTAAAATTCTACCTCTGAGGCTTAACTGTACAGCACAGTGGAGGACAGCCAACTCTGTGGAGTCCCCAGTATGAAAAGGGATTTTTAGTGCAGGGGGACCTGTATAAGAGGTGTACTTACTTTGTTTGACATATGGAAGAATGGTCTCTAATTACTTTTGGAGGTATCAACAACACCTTTTTTTTTTTTAAAAACAGACCTTTGGCTCAGATCCACCCTTTTCCATTTTTAATTTCTTAAGCATTTACAGTATATATTCCATGAATACATATTCTGGATTACTGTAAAACGTCTTGTACGGAATAAATCCCACATATCCTGCAGTTGACTCGTTTGGTCACCCAAATAGAGCCACACACCTGTAAGTCAGTGCAGCAATAGAAACCAGTTGTATGTGCACAAATTTGGTTCCCACTAAAATCAAGATTCACAGTAGCACATGAATGTTACACTGTCATGCATGATACAGCAAGTCCTAACATTTTCATTTATAGTTTCTACTTGGCTCATGGAAACTAGACTGAGTTAGAATGAGACAACAGATTTAATTACTTTAACAATTTCTTTAATAATTAAAACGAAAAACATCAATACAATACAAAGACAAACATGGAAAATGAAAAAAAAAAAAAGGTATTTAAAAACAGTTCTACTGTGTTTTACACATTTCCTCTTGCCCACTTGGAGATTTAGGCCACAAATCCTCCTTGCGGTCTGCAATCGCATCTGTAAAACACAAGACTTTTATAAGAAAACAGTACTCAAGTTAGCCTAATAAAACCCTTACCGGTCTTTGTGATGCCCATACATGTATTACACCCACCCAGTTGCAGATGTGAGTCAAATTAGTTTTTTCATGATTTGTTCTTATTAATGTGCCAATTACAAAAAGCGGTTTCAGTCACCCATCACTGTCTTTTATCTGATTGAAGTGTTCGTTGTTTACTTCCAGTAAATGAGCCAAACTATGTTAATATCAAGTCCAAGTGCCTCTGTTAGTAAACCCTTTTGCCCCTTTGCCCAAACACACAGTGATATTACAGCAGTAAACCCTCAGTGGTTGCCCAAACACACAGTGATATTACAGCAGTTACCATTCTTTTCATCTGGTGACTCAGGAACATTGAAAACGTCTGGCAAAACAAACAGCTCAGGTCTTTATGACGTTAAGACTACTCGACAAACAATAGTACAGGGAGGTGAACCTTAGATGTAGCTTACCTGGAATGGTTCCAAGGCTGGAGTTATCAAAGAACTGCTTGGGACGGGTTCTGGACAGCACATCAGAGGCTCCACCAGCATCAAAGAATCTGCTTTTGGGCGATTCAAGCACATTTGGAGAGTCCAGCGGTTTCCTTGGAGAGTCCAGGACTCTCCTGGGAGTAACCAGAAACTTGGCAGGTGAGCTTAGGGAGCTGGAAGGGTCTGAAGTCATGGGAAGGCCCCTTTTGGTGGGAGTGCAGGGTGATGAAGGCTTGTCCACCTCACCCTTGCTCTTCACCTTCAGCTTGATGGCTCTGCCCTTCCACTTAGTGATTTCGGCCTGCTGACTGGACACCAGGCTGATGCGACAGGGGGACAGACGGAGATATTTATGCACACAAAATCACATGGGCTGTCCAAGCAGTTCCACTCTCAAACTGGTAATCTCACCTTTGCAGCTCAGTTATTTTCACGTGAAGCGTTTTGACTTCCTCCTCCAGTTTAGTCTTCTCCTGGAGAATGCTGGTCTTGATCCCCAAACCTCTGGGGTTGGTCAGTCTGGCATGAAGGTCCTCACCCTGCAGGACTGAATTTTTCACATGACTACATCAGTGGTAATCTCCGTTAAAAAACACGTTTCCACCCTTCAAATTGGTAACAAATAGCCATAATACCACCCATCACCTGACACATGCTTAGGGCTGTGCAATTAATCGAAATTTAATCGTGATTATGATTTCGGCTCCCAATGATCACAAAAACAGAATAAAAAAAAAACAATTATTTAGCTCATTACATTTTGCAAGTAAACTTATTTTCTCTTGTGTTCTGAATGAAAAAATAAAGTATTAAGGCAAATTTCACAGTTGTATGCGTTTTATTTTATTGTTGATTTAACTTTTTCCAGTTTTTTTAAGTTCAATAATTGCAATCTTTCCAGAAGTCAACGAGTAATCGTGTTAAATTATCGTTATTTCAATATTGACTGAAATAAATTGCGATTATATTTTTTTCCATAATCGAGCAGCCCTACACATGCTTTTGAATTAGTGTCAAGTTACTGTAGCGATAGGGACTTAAAAAGGTCCAATGTGTAGGAATTTCTCCCATCTAGCGTTGAGATCATATATCACAATCAACTGTCTCGCGCCACACAGTTCAAAGTACGTATTACAGCTACGGTAGCCTTCATGCTTCAAAAAGCTGGTCTTTTGCTCTTTTCAATATCCTTTTTCTTTTTCTGGGCGAAGAAGACTCTGGTTTCTGAAATTTTGATTTTGAATATGTGTGGTCCTCCATGTTTCCTTCTTCAAACTTGCGGGGGGGGCCGGGAAGCGACGATATCCATTAGCAGTAGCTGTGAGTCGAAAACACGAAAGGCGGAGCAGTATGTCCTGTATGTCCCTTACCGGCTAACGTATTTCAAGATGGCGCATGAATATGGAGCGTCTACCCCAGTTCATGCGAATGCAAATGTAAAATTTCAAGCCAAAAGGAATACTTGGAATTGATGGTGGAGGTAAATAATCATGAAAAAGGACAAGTTTGTGAATGGGCAACACCGATTTTGATAATGAACAACTAAACACGTTACACACTGGACCTTTAAGTTACAGGCAGTTGTGTCTAGTCACCTATAAAACACCTATAGATAAAAACGGCAAACTGCCAGAAAACGGCCCGATAATTACATTTATCCTTGTTGTCTCAACATACAGATTTTAAACAAGTGTGATGCTACATTGTTAAAGCTGGCCAGTATTGCTGAAAGAACTTCCAGTTAGCTGCAAATACCAGATTTGTAGATGTACTATGATGTTCTATGATTGATGACTATTTTGCTAAACTAAGTTTTTTTTTTTTCCCCCTCCCCCTGCATGAGACTTATTGGGCTCTGTATGTCTGGCAAATATGTTGGCAAACAGGTACTAATTTACACATCCAGCAGACACAAAGCAACATTAGTATTTATTTTAGAGTCCCGTTTCTGGCCACATGATGAATGTTAATCCATCACTGTAAAGAATGCTATAAAAGGATACATAGAGGTTCTGTGGGCAAACCTAATATACAAGAAAGCATTCTCTCACGTCTTTTCATCCTCTTTCTTTTAGTAAACAGCACAACACGGAGAAACAGCAGGGATTTGTTTTGTTTTCACATTAAAAGTAACTATATGTAACTTTTCAATATTTCTGAAAAAGGGTAATTAATATATATATATATATATATATATATATATATATATATATATATATATATATATATATATATATATATATATATATATATATATATATATATATTTATATATTTTTTAAAGATTACTTCTGGGCTTTTCCGCCTTTATTTTGACAGGACAGCTAGGTGAGAAAGGGGAGAGAGAGAGAGAAAGAGAGGGGGAAGACATGCAGGAAATCATCACAGGGCGGATTTGAACCCTGGACCTCTGCGTCGAAGCATAAACCTCTCAGTATATGTGCGCCTGCTCTACCCACTGAACCAACCCGGCCACAAATGTGTGATTTTTTCATCTGATGATCATAAATGATCTGTAACAGCACGGTTTTCCCACACAGAGTCACAAAATGATTTACGGCAGGGGGGGGTCACAGATTTCGGCGCAACAGCGGAAAAGCCTGTGTTAGTGTATCTGGCCAAGTAAAGGGTACAGGAAACGGAAATTAAACGAAGAACAACTAACGGTCAAAGCTAAAAGGGAAAGTGACAGATGGCGGGCGAAACCCTGAGTCAATCTTAGTCGGGTAAGGACTGAGCCTTGGTACACGGGGCACATGCTCAACCAGGTGATCTACCATTGGCGCCCCAGTTTTCACATTCATTTAATTATGTTGACTTTATTCAGATCGTTTGTGAGATTAAGAGTTTTGAAAATCAAATTTACCACCTGAAGTTGACCGCTGCAGGCAAGTATAACTACATTTTCACAAGATAAAAAAACAACAACACACAGACACACTGCTGACTTACTTGACACCTCTCCTTGCTGCTGTGATCTTCTTAAGGTCTCTTTGAGCTTCCTCAGTGACTCTTCCTTTTCCTTCAACAGCGTGGTCATCCTCTGGATCCTGAGAAGGACAGACCTCTGGTCAGAACAGTCATGGAATGAACAGAACTAACCCCTTAGTGTTTTCTCTTGATAGGGAGAAAGAGGACAGCTGATGTTCAGCTTGTGACTTTAAAGTGTCAGATGTACAAAATATTACTGAACTGATCCACCCCATCAACCATTTCTAACGTTACGGGGAAGCCTCTTTTACCATCTGCCGACACGTTTGAGAAACGGCTAAGGAGAAGGTAACCACAGAAATCCTGAAATTAGAACCACCCGCTAGGCTCAATCAATAAATAAGACTGAAACACTAATGGTCAGAATGCATCCAAAGGGCTCTTACTCTTCTTTGTGTTTATCAGATGCTGAACTCAACGCCACCTCCATTTTGAACAGTTTAGTCCGGAGATTTTCCAGCTCAACAGCACTGGGTGACGCATTTTTCTAAAACAGAAAATGAGCAAATATTATAAAGCAAAGCTGCTCAATGTTGGCCAAAAACAAACACACAAATAAGCCAAGAGTATAATGTAAATGTATGAAAAATGAGCCTCAGAATGTGCCGTCAATTATAATAGAGACAGCTTTTAGGTCGGTTACCTTTAGATGATCCTCAGACTCTCGCAGTTTGCTCCTGAGAGTTTGGATTGCCTGGTCTTTCTCCTCGACTTCTGCCCGGCAGTCCTGCAGCTCAGTCTGCAGCAGCTGGGTAGCCTGCTTATGGTTGGACACCCTGTTGCTGGCTTTGATCTGAGCATCCTCCAGCTTCTCAGTTTGTACACGAAGAGCCTGAAAAACAAACATGTCGGTCACCATCTGTAAATAGAATAAGTGTCGTGCCATTTTGAGATGAGACAATGGATGCAACTGCTACGCATAGAGACTAGGGCTGCACAATATATTGTTGTTTTTTTTCTATGTTAGTTCAAAGAAAATATCAGTAGAAAACTGTAAAAATTAATTCATTCTTTTAGTGCTGCCTTTTATATTCAACTCAATGTTCAATTTGCTCAATAAAGAACATTGGAAATGATTTCCTTTCATTCAACAAGCAATTTGTTGTATTTTAGCCAAATAGTGAAAGCAGCAGAACTGAGTTCACTTTAATATATATTTATTGGGCGCCCGGGTGGTTCAATTGGTCGATTTGGAGGAGTTTGTTCTTTGACGCAGAGGCCCAGGGTTCGGTTCCGACCCGCTGCCGTTTCCTGACTGTCTTTCCCCTCTCTCTCCCCTTTCGTGTCTGGGCTGTCCCAGTGATTGAAGGCGGAAATGCCCAAAAAATAATCTTCAGTAACATCATTATCGCAATATTCAACAACAATATCGCATATTTTCCTCATATCGTGCAGCCCTAATAGAGACACGTTAGGGAGAGAAGAAATCAACTGATTTGTACATTTGTATATTGTCCCATGATAAGACCCAAACCTTCAATGGGTTATCCTGTCTGTGGCTCTGTGCTCTAGTGAGTATCTCTGGCAGCAGGACAGTGTATGTAGAGGCCCGGATACTGGCGAGGTCAGTGACTCGAGTCTGTTCGGTGTGTTCTGTGCCGTTGTCCGTCCGAGGGGCCATCGGCCTTCATTTTGGCTGATTTGACATGTATAATCGGCAGGGGCGGGCACTGCCGGCAGTCGGACTCAAATGACCCATCTGATTGGTAGAGTGCTAACCCGGAAATGGGGAGCGGAATGAGCGTGACTAGAGTCTCTCAAAATCTGACGAAAATCTTTTAAACTGACCTTTGTTGATCTGAAATGAAGACAGATTCAGCAACTGTATGGTCTATTTCTCGCTTAAAATGTTTTCAGAAACACGTTTCGGTGAACTATTTTAGTACAATATGAGATCGTATTCTGAACAAGCCGCCATGACAGTCTGGCTTTGAATTTCTGGAGAAACCAGACCCACGTGACGTTCAAGAACACTGTTACTACAAACATGATATTAATCAATGACATCGGTCAAAAGCACAAATAAAAAAAAGACATAAAAACTGATTTGTTAGACATACTTTGACTTTTTCTTCAGTTTGCTGGAGCTGAAGCAGAAGTTGCTGGTTGTCCTTCAGCAGGGAGAGCTCTGTTTTAAGAGGTGCTCCCTCCAGCGCCTGCAGCAGAGTGGAACTCTTACTTCTCTCCTCTCCGAGTTGAGAATTAGCCTGATCCTCCAGCAGCTTCAGCTCTTCCTGCAGACCATTCTGTTCATCGATGATGCCCTGCAGGAGTTAGGTGGATAGTATGACATGATATATTAAAAAAATCACTAATTTACTAAGCACTAATCACTGCAATACATACACTGTGGAAAAGAAACTAGTGCCTTGAGTTTTTAAGGCAATTACAAATGATAACAGTGAAGACAATCAGGGTGAAACCAAGACTTCTTCCTACCTGCTAATGAAAACTGCTTCTGGAAATGGGCATGGCCATGAATCAATACCTTGACTTACTGAATGTGTAACTATCATAACATAGACTTGATTCTGATTAGAAGTGACTGATATTAGTGACCGTTTCTGTAATGTTTTGAGATATCCTGCTAGCTAACAGACAGGACCAAAAACATGTAACAACTAGATAAGTGAATGTTAAACACTACCTGCAGAGTCGATCTCCTGGTGCGTGCCACTGCAGATGTGTGTTCCAGCTCACAGCTCAGGATGCTGTCCATCCTGCTGAAGTTGATTGGCTCGTTGGTAAGCATGGCCTGCAGCTGCTCCTTGAACCTCTTCCCGTCTCTGATCTCAGCTGACAGCTCACTGGGGTAAGTAGTCATGTTGGCCCAGAGCTTTTCCAAAATGCTGGTCATTTTCTACAAAACCAAAAGATCACAACGTTTCAGTACAGTCACGTTGGACAAAATGGAAACCTCACAATCACAAAATCTAGATGTTACAGGTTTAAGAAACAACTTTAGTGAGTTTACAGCTCATTTTTATAATCTGAATAAATTCATTGGCTAAATGCCCCAACTGTAAAGTCCCATTTGGACTGGATTTATTTCAGTAGTGGAGGTGGGGTGAGTTTAACGTCTTTTTTTTTATTAATCAGCTGAAAAAAAGAAAATAGAGATCAAAAACATTTTTTGCTAATCTAAAAGATGGACACATGCCAACACCAACATATACAACAATGATGACAGAAAAAAATGAAGTCATCAGGACAGCAAGACCTATGTAAACGCTAATCAAATGCTCTGTTGTAACTAGTTACAGGGATCATTATTCTGTTTTGAACATTGTTAGCCTACATTTGTTTATATTTCGGCAAATTGGCAGCTTTAAAAGTATGCTGAATAGCTATTAGCAGTTTCTGTTTGCAATATACCCATGGAGGTACAGACAACTATGCTGGGGTTACTTTGATACTGAACTTAAAAATGTGCTTTAACTCTCCTGCGCCCCCCTGGAGAAGCTTTGGCTTTCTTCTAGTGACCGTGTCTATTACAGAACATATCCTGTAACTTCACTATGGTTAAAAATTAGTTAAATTACAGAGGAACACAGTGAATATTTAATTCCCCACCTCCCCCTGTAAGGACGGCGACAGGCTGGATGGGTGGCGTGAGCGTTGCGTTTCTGTTGCGTGTCAGCTGCATGGATTTTTCTATGTCTTTACACACCAGAAACGTGTCTGACGCTGCTGCTGCTGCTGCTGCTATACTTGTCTGTACACATGTATGTTTCCCATTGATGAAATGCATTCAAGCAGTATTATACTTCATGTTAAACATAAATGTATACTGATTTAATTACAGCACAGACAACGTCGGCAGTATTGACGGCAAAATAGGCTACAGAATATTTCGTTCTGTATTGACAGGGGCAATATTTGAAATTTTTATTTTTTAAATTACACTTATATCTGCTTTTATGTCGAAACCTAGAGACTTTCAGACATCAACATGTAATGTATTAATATGTATGTGTGTCAAAATGACATATAAACATCTTTTCCTATTCTATTTTGCCTGGAAACGCTTGAATAATAGGCATCGGTTCTATTTCTAGCATGCACGCGTTTTCGAGCCGCGTCTGAGACGTGCGTGTCGCGCAGGCAGTGTGCAAGCTCTAACCTGTTAACATGGGAGCCGAAATTAAAAACGGACACGCCACGCAGCTGACATTCAAGCCACGCATCCAGTCTGTCGCCGGCCTAATGTTAATCACGTCTAAAATGGGGAGACAACCTTGAAAGGGTTGTGCAGCAGAGCTCACCTGCAGGTAGAGCTGCCTCTTGTCCAGCAGCTCAGTCAGTCTGTGGTCCCACAGTGTGTTGAAGTCCTCGTCTTTGACCGAGTAGCAGGGTGCCTGTGCTCTACACAGCAGCACATCCTGCAGACGCCTCTCCTCAAACACAGCCAAATCTTTCTTCACCAACTCCTCAAACTGTTTCCTGTAGCCCCGTGCTTGGGCCTGTAGGTGCAACTGGGGAAGCAGAGAGCAGGAGTTCCCAGGTTATCACCTGATCAAAACAGTAAGACCTTTATGGAATTTCAAAAAAATAAAAAAAAAAATTTATATTTACCCTAATGTTTCTCCCACACTCGGCTGCCTGCTGCCGCACCTGGCACAGAGCGATGTAGGCTTTCTTGGTGGGTTCTGGTAGAGAGTTCAGATAAGAGTGCTTCACGGCAGACTGTATTTCTACCGGGTCTGTGAACTTAGACTTGGAACAAGTGTCTATAAAGTGCTGGAGTTTTCTGAAGGACTCCTGCAATGATACGAGTTCAGTGGGATCAGCGTTATATTGAACCTAATATGTTAGAATGGCTTTGCTTTTTAGCTGCCGATTACTAAAAACGAGTTGGTGACATTACCTGAAGCTGCTCAGTAGAGTCCTGCAGTCGTGATGACACCGTCTCCTTGACTCCACTGGTGCTCAACTGCTCTTTGAGTGCTGAGATGGTTGTGTTCGCTTCACTGAGCAACTGAAAGGTGAAGAGAAAAAAAATCCAAACCTATTATATAACATATTTTTATGCAAGTGATACAATTTTGTATAGATATGGCTCTTCTCCACCTCAAGCTATATCAATATTATCATCTGCCTTTTCAGACATCTCCGCAGAACCTCAAACTTGTTCTGAATGATTTTTATTCAAGAAACTAATACTAGCTTTCATCTGCCTCCCATACATATACACAATATGGAAATTGAAGTTGTAAATATCTCTGAATTTAGTTAAAGAGTAGTCTGACTTTTAAATCTCATGTGGAAATACTAGGGGTGTTAAAATTAATCATTGCATATCGATGCATTGACAGACCATAATCGATTGCCTAATCATGTTACTTGTTGATTTTAGGGTCACTGCTTTATTTTGTTTTTGCTTTTTGTCTGCTGTATTCAGACTCTGTTCCTTTCAACATGTGTCTTTTTTAAGAGCAGATACAATAAAAAGGGGAGTTCATATATATCTGACTGCTTGAGTTTGTCGATGAAAACCAATATATACGGTACCAGTCAACAGTTTGGACACACTTTCCCATTCAAGTGAATGAGAAAACGTGTCCAAACTTTTGACTGGTACTGTAATAATTGAGGAGGTGACGCATTGTGATACTGAATCGTTGACAGGATAATTGTAATTGAATCGAAAGACTAGTGAAGATTCACACGCCTAGGAAATACGGGCACAGAATTAGGGCTGCACGATATGAGGAAAATATGCGATCTGCGATAACGTTGTTGAATATTGCGATAACGATATTACTTGCGATAAATAGATATTAAAGTGTACTCAGTTCTGCAGCTTTCAGTATTCTGCTAAAATACAACACATTTCTTATTGAATTTATAACAAATGAGAGGAAATCATTTCCAACATTTTACTGAACATTGAATTAAATATAAAAAAGGCACCACTAAAAAAGAACATTTTAAAGTGCAGTTTTTACTGATATTTTATATGAATATCTGAGTGTCTTTCGCGATATGTCGCAGCTTTTTGCGATATGTTAATTGCGGCAGTTGATATTGCGATGACGATAAAAAAAAGAAAAAGAAGAAAAGAAAAAAAAAAACGATATTGTGCAGCCCGACACAGAATCGTGAGAAAAAAAAAAAAAAAAAAAAAAATCTTTTAGGGGCTAAAATAGGACAGATAGACATTGACGTCTGATTGAACTACACTGTGGAGATAACCTTTATGCTTACACTGCTTGCTCTACCTTCAAACAACTTGATGCAGTTTACCACTGTGCCCTGCCTTTAATTACAGGAGATACATGTACTCATTACTGTGTGTGTGAAACACTATATGAATACAGTAAGCTGATCTTCACTAGCAACAAAAAGAGAACTACACACCACATTTTCTGTTTATTAACATCTCCTACTGAAGCTGCCTTAGTACTGTATACCATATAGTACATCTCTGCTCTATTTTTAAACTACTGTTCATCAGAGCAGATCCGAGGACTTGCTAACTTCCAGTTCTTTGCACTATATAAATGAAATTAATTACTTTTAAACTGGAAAGTCTCATTCCAATGAATAAATGAATGATTCGAATGAATAGTGGACCTCTGACAAGTAGGACTGCTGACAAACCTGCTGGGAGGCGTCGGCATCAACAACCGCATGACTTTGTCTCTCCCTGAGCATTTCAAGCTGCTCCTCGAGCTGCTGCACCTGACAGCAACAACAGAAGCAGTGACAGGTCATTCAAAACAGGAACCACAGCAAGCACAAAAAGAAACAAAGGCACGTGGACACCACTGGATGATTTTTATATGTGTAAAAGGGTGGCCTTTGTTTGATATCATCCATTATATCAGAAACGTTCTCAGTCGCATCTTTTAACTATTGTTTAGATAGAACATCACTCACAGGACAGATAAGAAAACATTTATCACAAACTAGAGCTGGGCAATATATCGATATCGTGATATGAGACTAGATATCGTCTTAGATATTGTAATATGGCATAAGAGGTGTATTTTCCTGGTTTTAAAGGCTGCATTACAGTAAAGTTATGTCATTTTCTGAATTTACCAGACTGTTGTAACTGTTCTATTATTTGCCTTTACCCACTTAGTCATTATATCCACATTACTGACGATTATTTATCAAAAATCTCGTGTAAATATTTTGTGAAAGCACCAATAGTCAACACTACAATATCGTTGCGGTATCGATGTCGAGGTATTAGGTCAAAATGATTGTGATATTGGATTTTCTCCATATCGCCCAGCCCTATCGCAAACCGTTTTTCAGTAAATGTATCTCTGTAAACTTCATTACAAGTGTATTCAATTATCATATCCATTTACTTTACAAAGAACATCTGAGGATTAACAAGATGCTTCCTTCTGGTTATTTTAAAAAGGATAATCCCAGGTTATTAAAAATTGGGTTTTATTTATTTTTTGCAGCCCTGCTTCCATCACATGTAAACTGACTTGTGACTGTGATAGGCGGAAAGCGCCTGGACCAATGAGCCCAACATACTTTTTTTTTTTTTTTTTAAACTTGGCCCGGGACATGGCTTATGCCGAACCCTGACTATAAAAAAATGTTTGGACCTACTCTTTGTTGCAGCTTGGTCTCTCGTTCGCCTCCCTCAGCCTGCTGCTGCGAGTTCAAATCTTCCTGCTCGCGCAACTTCTCCTGGATGGCTGAGATCTGTAGTTTGAAGAGAACACAAATTAACTGACTAATTAACATAGAAGTGCTTTGAAGTAGCCATCTTATCTATGTTAGTGTTCCTGGATTTGCAATGACTCCATAGTTGTATAAATGTACCATCTCCATCCTGTCCTCCAGCTCTGCCTTGAGCCGATTCTTCTCCCGCCTCTGTCCCTCCAGTAACTGCTGCAGCTGCTCTCTCTCCTCCCTGAGATAATTCACTTTGTACAGCAGCTTCTCCGTCTCCTTTGTGGATGTCTGACAGTTGGCCTCCTCCTTAGAAAGCAGACGGTCTCTCTCTGCTTCAATACTCTCCAGTTTCTCAGTGAGAGTCCTCATCTGTGAGGAAGGGAGCAGTTAGAAGGAACGTTCAAGCGTCTATTTAAACTCCAGCAGCAGCTTTAAACAGTTTCTTATCCAAATCTCCTTTTACGACTGCTATTGTGTGTACAAAAAAAACAGTGTGCAGCCCTACAATGAATGCTATTTTATAGAAGTACTGGACACAAACCTCAGTTTGCATTGTTTCCATCCTGTCCTCCAGCTCTGCTCTGAGCTGATTCTTCTCCTGTCTCAGTCCCTCCAGTATCTCCTGCAGCTGATCTCTCTCCTCACTGAGAGATTTCACTCTGCACAGCAGCTTCTCCATCTCTTCTGTGGCGGTCTGACAGTTGGCCTCCTTCTCAGAGAGCAGACTGTCTCTCTCTGCTTCAATGCTCTCCAGTTTCTCAGTTAGAGTCCTCATCTGTGAGGAAGGGAGCAGTTAGAAGGATCGCCTTGCTCAGAAAACAAGTTTCATAACAGAGAATTCCTGCTATCTATAACAGGGTTTCTACAGGTTTCACAAAGTCAAATTTAAGGCTGTTTAAGACCATTATGAATGACATTTAAGAACTATATCACGACATTAAAAAAAAGTCAGATGTCAGAATCCAGAAACATTGTCTGAAACAATTCCCTGATTTCCTCATTGGCATTATAGGACTGGTGTCTAGACTGGCTGCAATACAAGTTGCATGTTGAGCTCATTTGTAGTCGTAATCAGCAACATTTATTTGGACTAGCGACAGAAAGAACTACAACACCACAGAACTAAAGAAAACACATTCTAAAGCGCTGTGGGAACATTTAAGAGGTAGCGCTACACTGACGTAGGAAAATGAAGACTTGTTGAAAATGATTTAAGACCTAGAACACAATACTTCCGCAAATTTAAAACTTTTCAAGGCCTTAAATGAAATGTTAGACTTTTTTAAGACCCCGTGGAAACCCTGTCTAACAAAGTGAGGTATTAGACACTAACCTGTTGATCTAAAGAGCATTCCTTCTCCTGACATAGTTTCTCCAGATCAGAGTTTATCCGCTTCTGTGCACACAGCTCCTCTTGGACTGACGTCAGACGTTCTTGTGTTGTGGAAGCCTTGGAACAAAATGTTAACACCTTTAGTCAGTCAAATATACAAATGTATCACATTATAAATAAATGCACAACATGAATTATTCTCAAAACCCTCAAACTACAGAGTTGTCAAAATTGTATGACTTAGCTAAGTTGGACTGCCTTATAATAACCGGTTGCCTCACCATATTCATATTCTGCTGTAGATAATTTTCCAGCTGGCTCTTCTGCTCAGTCACAGATTGTAGAGACATATTCAGCTGCGCTATCTGAAGAACAAAGAAGACATTTTTAACAGCACATAGGAAAGAAGTAAGGAATACTGGAAATGATCAGTGTATTTCCCCAGTAAGTCTGTTGCAACGACGTGGTCATTTTGCTTTATGGTTTGATTCCTAAATCAAGGGAATTTAAAGCCAATGCTACAAACATGGCAACCAATACAAAGTCAATTAGGTGCGTTTCCATTAAGTGGGTAAATAAGCCGTCTACCTGAGCACAGGGTTCCAATGTCAGGAAAAAAGAAAAGTTTGGCTGTCTAGCAGGTTCATTCTGTTTATTCAACTTTTTCGTTTATTTGTTTGTTGGGTAGGCATTCGGTTTTCCAATTTTTGGGATTTGGATAGTCGTTTTTTTTTTTTTTTTTTTTACTGTAGAATAACAGAATCCTTAAAAATGAATGCCTTTAAATTACACAGAAAGACACATGTTGCACATGTACTCCTTAGGGAAAGATGTAGTGTAGAGCGTGTCAGAGCTACGCTGAATGACAGCATGGCAGTCTATAAACCTTTACAAATGGAGCTCAAAATGACCTAACTACATTACTTTTGGCGATAGAAACAGACAGGGGTGATGGCAACAGAAGGCAGTCCAACTCGTTGTCACAAACCTCAGTTTGCATTGTTTCCATCCTGTCCTCCAGCTCTGCTCTGAGCTGATTCTTCTCCTGTCTCAGTCCCTCCAGTATCTCCTGCAGCTGATCCCTTTCTTCACTGAGAGAGGTCACTCTGCACAGCAGCTTCCCCATCTCCTCACTGTGGGTGTCGGCCGTCCTCTCAGACAGGACACTGTCTCTCTCTGCTCGCACACTCTCAAGCTCCTCAGTCAGCCTCTGAGTCTGTCAGGAAAGAATGGAGAACCAATTGTTATTTCAAATAGGAGGGCCATGGATATAATATCTGTATATTAAAATGCATGAGTTCAGATGGTTATCAAATAATTCCAAAATGTCACTAAAATCTGTTGATCTATACAGGAGATGACAGCCAGCATTAGACAGCAGTTTCACTTTGTAATTTTTTTATGTATAAAATGTAGTCCTGCCTGATTTTGGAGCTCTTGCAACTGGAGGGTAATCTCTGCATCACGCTCGTTGCTTGGTCTGCCCTCCAGCTCTGCCTTTTGACTCATCAGCACACTGATCTCATCCTGTAGAACTCTGCTCTTCTCCTGAGACACCCTGAGTTCCTCCTGGTTCTCCATCATCTGAAAGACATTACCACCACGTGAGTTCACAGGTGAAGATCTCTTCTGCACAAAGTCACTAAAAAGGAGTGTACTTTTCAGGATCAACGGACTAGTGATCGTATTGCTGAGTTGACTCGTTCGCTCGTCCAATGCATTTTATTGTACAGTTGATCCTGTGTTAACCTACGACTAATAAAGTAAAACTGGAACCCAGATACGACAGCAGGGGTCAGCAACCTTAGGCATGTGTGGTACCATTGGCATGTGGTAGCTCAACCAATGGCGCACTAGCAATAAGTGTGCAAGACAGTTTTTTGGGGATATTGTCCAATTAGCATGCAAAATGACCTCTTTTACAGCCACTGGCAAGAGCACAGCCAGTTATTGACAGTAGTTTGACTTTTTCACAGAATGTGGCGTGAAGGAAAAAACAAAAACAAACACTGAGCAGGCTCGGTAGATAATGGCAGGCTTAATGCTGATGTGGCACACTGATTAACAAGAACATTTTAAAATGGCACAACATATTAAAAAAGGTTGGCAACCCCCTTCTAGGGTCCATATTCCTCCACTGGGTTTCACATCACAATTGCACACAAGGAGAAGAAACACACTAACAGTATAAATATTAGGAGTGGTACGGTTCAAGAAAAAACAACCGAACCGCTTGGTTCGGAGCGTGCGTGCGTTGCACGGTTCGTCAGTCCACTGTTAATGTGCACTAACCACTTACTGCCGCAGTGCCCACTTTCGACACCTATGTTAAAAGACTTACTGGAAACGACGAGGGGGATGAGCGTGACGAACGCAACACATGGCAGCTGATTGGACGAACGCGTCACGTGGTTCTTGCTGCTCCCGAATTTCAAAACAGACTCTAATGGCGTCTCGTTCTGAATACGTTCTCGTATTTTACGAAAATAGTTCACCAAAACGTGTTTCTGACAACATTTTAAGCGAGAAATAGGCCGTACAGTTGCTGAATCTGTCTGTTTTTTTCATTGACAAACGTCAGTTTAAAAGATTTTCGTCAGATTTTGAGAGGCGCCAAGCCGACCGCTCCTCAGGAGTGTGGAGTGCTGCAGGTCACGTCACATGCAGAAATGTCAAGTGGGAGAGACGAGGAAGGCTGCCCGGAGTTGGAGGATGCGCCAGCGTCGTGGTGTGTGGGAACATTTTGGATTTCATGTTACCTATGATGACAGCGGAAATAAAACAATAGATAGAACTGCCACTGTGTGCATGTATTGTGCAACATGCATTCAATATGCTAATTTTAGCTATATATCATATGCTGAAGTATATTTCTGGAGTGTTAAAGATTAAAAGAAAAAATAACAAGAACCGTACAGAAACGAAAACCGCGATACGAACCCGAACCGTGGATTTTGTGAACCATACCACCCCTAAAAATATGTATGCAATACATTGTTAATAAGTTCTTTTCACTTTGCTCCTAATTTCTGTGTGCTCCTAAACATTTAAGAGCACAAGTACTCCGTAGAGCCCTGTAGCTGTATCATTGCACTGTCAGAGCTACACTAAATGACAGCATGGCAGGTTGTTGACCTTTACAAATGGAGTCTTGTCTCAAAATGACCTAACTACAAAACTAAATGGGGTGGAAACAGACAGGGGTGATGGAAACAGAGGGCAGTGCAACTCCTCACAAACCTCAGTTTGCATTGTTTCCATCCTGTCCTCCAGCTCTGCTCTGAGCTGATTCTTCTCCTGTCTCAGTCCCTCCAGTATCTCCTGCAGCTGATCCCGTTCTTCACTGAGAGATGTCACTCTGCACAGCAGCTTCTCCATCTCCTCACTGTGGGTGTCAGCCATCCTCTCAGACAGCACACTGTCTCTCTCTGCTCGCACACTCTCAAGCTCCTCAGTCAGCCTCTGAATCTGTCAGGAAAGAATGGAGACATAATCGTTAATTCAAATATTGGAAAATAAATTACATGAATCTAATCTCTGTATAACAAAATTCATGAGTTCAGATGGTTATTAAAACATTTCAAAATGTGTCTAAAATCAGTTGATCTATACAGGAGACAACAGCCAGCATTAGACAGCAGTTTCACTTTGTAATTTCTTATGTATAAAATGTAGTCCTGCCTGATTTTGGAGCTCTTGCAACTGAAGGGTAATCTCTGCATCACGCTCGTTGCTTGGTCTGCCCTCCAGCTCTGCCTTTTGACTCATCAGCACACTGATCTCATCCTGTAGCTGTCTGATCTTCTCTTGAGACATCCTGAGTTCCTCCTGGTTCTCCATCATCTGAAAGACATTACCACCACGTGAGTTCACATGTGAAGATCTCTTCTGCACAAAGTCACTAAAAAGGTGTACAATAACAGGGTCAACAGTCATCCATCAACAACCAGGGAACTGGGCTGTCTCAATACTAGAGCTGCAACTATTAGTCGAGTCCATTTCACCCACACATCCCCACAGGAAAAAAAGGTTAGTGCAGAGCCCTGTAGCTGTATCATTGCACTGTGTCAGAGCTACACTAAATGACAGCATGGCAGGCTGTTAACCTTTACAAATGGAGTCTTGACTTAAAATGACCTAAATAAAAAACTTTGGTGATGGAAACAGACAGGGGTGATGGCTACTGAGGGCAGTACAACTCGTCACAAACCTCAGTTTGCATTGTTTCCATCCTGTCCTCCAGCTCTGCTCTGAGCTGATTCTTCTCCTGTCTCAGTCCCTCCAGTATCTCCTGCAGCTGATCCCTTTCTTCACTGAGAGAGGTCACTCTGCACAGCAGCTTCTCCATCTCCTCGCTGTGGGTGTCGGCCAACCTCTCAGACAGGACACTGTCTCTCTCTGCTCGCACACTCTCAAGCTCCTCAGTCAGCCTCTGAGTCTGTCAGGAAAGAATGGAGAACCAATTGTTATTTCAAGTATTCGGAGGGCCATGAATATAATATCTGTATATATCTTTATATCAAAATCCATCATGAGTTCACATAGTTATCAAATAATTTAAACATGGATCTTAAATCACTCGATCTATTCAATAGATGGCAGCCAGCATTAGACAGCAGTTTCACTTTGTAATTTCTTATGTATAAAATGTAGTCCTGCCTGATTTTGGAGCTCTTGCAACTGAAGGGTAATCTCTACATCACGCTCGTTGCTTGGTCTGCCCTCCAGCTCTGCCTTTTGACTCGTCAGCACACTGATCTCATCCTGTAGCTGTCTGATCTTCTCCTGAGACACCCTGAGCTTCTCCTGGTTCTCCATCATCTGAAAGACATTACCACCACATGAGTTCACATATGAAGATCTCTTCTGCACAAAGTCACTACAACAAGTGTACAATAACAGGGTCAACAGTCATCCATCAACAACCAGGGAACTGGGCTGTCTCAATATTAGAGCTGCAACTATTAGTCGAGTCCATTCATTGTACCGTCACACACAAACACTAAATATCTTTCTGTGCACCTAAACATTTAGAAGCTTGTGTACTTTTTAGAGAAAAAATGTTAGTGTAGAGCCCTGTAAACTGTATCATTGCACTGTGTCAGAGCTACAATAAATAACCTCATGGCAGGCTGTTACCCTTTACAAATGGAGTCTTGACTCAAAATGATCTTACTACAAAACTTTGGTGATGGAAACAGACAGGGGTGATGGCTACAGACGGCAGTGCAACTCGTTGTCACAAACCTCAGTTTGCATTGTTTCCATCCTGTCCTCCAGCTCTGCTCTGAGCTGATTCTTCTCCTGTCTCAGTCCCTCCAGTATCTCCTGCAGCTGATCCCTTTCTTCACTGTGAGAGGTCACTCTGCACAGCAGCTTCTCCATCTCCTCGCTGTGGGTCTGAGTGTCGGTCGTCCTCTCAGACAGCAGACTGTTGATCTCATCTTGTAGCCGTCTGATCTTCTCCTGAGACGCCCTGAGCTCCCCCTGGTTCTCCATCATCTAAAAAGACATTACCACGTCGTGAGTTCACAAGTGAAGATCTTTTCTGCATAATGTCACTAAAAAGGTGTGTACTATAACAGGGTCAATAGTCAACCATCAAAAACCAGGGAAGTGGGCTGTCTCATCACTAGAGCTACAACGATTAGATAATTAATGTATGAAAAGAAAATTTATTAAGCAACTATTTTGATAATTGATTAATTGTTTTAGTCATTTTTAATTCAAACATGCTAAACATGATCTAGTTCCATATTCTTGAATGTGGCGATTACTTGTTTTTTCATTATTGTATACAACAGTAAAATGAATATCTTAAGGCTTAGAACTGTGAGTTGAACAAAGAAGCACATTGAAAACATCACGTGTGCTCTGCGAATGTATGAATGCAGTTATTTACTATTTTGAACAATTCATAGGCCACACAATTAAACAAGAAATAATCACAAATACCTGTTCGCTGTCAGCGCAGTGGCGTCTCACACACACGCACACTGAGCTACACTATCATAGCACCAGTCATCATTCTCAACCCAGTTTTATGTTGGTTTTTTTTCCAAGACACAATGAGTGTTCTTTTTACTTTTCAGTTTGTACAGTGTTTATATGGACCGCCATTTATGAAGTAAACAAGCCTGACTTTGTCCGTCTCATTGTGACATGGTCTACTTGCATTCTCAGGACCGAGTAGAGACAGACTCTGGCAGAGCAAAGTCTCGGAGAGTAAAGCAGATGTAGTAACGCCGCTCATGGAGCAATGTCAG
This sequence comes from Sander lucioperca, assembly GCF_008315115.2. Taxonomy (NCBI): domain Eukaryota; kingdom Metazoa; phylum Chordata; class Actinopteri; order Perciformes; family Percidae; genus Sander; species Sander lucioperca. The sequence continues at coordinate 3,232,180 of NC_050191.1, forward strand.
TAACTTTATTTGAATGAAATTAGTTTTGTTGTTTACTTCATCAAAGCCTGGCCCGATTGGGCAACTGTCTCTATACTCACAATGTTCCACTTCCCGGATTGCTCCGTTGCCGCGGGAAAATCCGCGGGATTTCACTCTTTTCGGCCGGATGTCTGTTACCTTCCGCCTTCTTTGTGTTGGAATTTTAAACTCCAGTCGATTTCTGAGGACTATGGTTAACTGCTCCTCAGATCTCTGCAGGGTAAATCCAGACAGCTAGCTAGACTATCTGTCCAATCTGAGTTGTCTGTTGCACAACTAAAACTACTTTTGAATGTACACATGTTCCACCAAAACAAGTTCCTTCCTGAGATTATTTTGCAGCAGCACCGCGGCTCTGCCCGGTACTTAGCACCGCCCAAGACGATTGTGATTGGTTTAAAAGGAATGGTAATAAACCAGAGCACGTTTTCCTCCTATCTAGGAATGCTGTGTGGACTAGCCAGACCCTCCTCCGCAGCGTTATGGAGGAAATTCTGGAAAGCGAGACTAGCAACTGTTTGATTGTATTTACTGGCTTGACGTATGTTGGACCGTTTAATTTGGTTGGGTTTCAGTGAAAAAAAAAAAAAAAAAACAAGAAAAAAAAAGAGCCACATTCTAATTGCATCTTCAGTCAAGAGTTTCAAAAGGATAAGGCCGTATTTATCTATATTTTCTTTATGGTAAACAACTCCCGCAAAGAGACTAAAACCAACAATGTGTTAGTCCATCTTTTATACTTTTCACTACCATACCCGTTGGTTCCGACTGAAGATGTAAATTTTTAAAACACGGTGCAAAAGTGTAGTAGAATTTTAAAAAGGCTCAGTAATTTCCTAACACAGCTGGATACTAGTTCTTAGCAAACATTCCTCAAACAGGAGGAAATCGTTGGTGCTCTAGTAAGAATTTGGGGCAGCAGGACATTGTATATGAGATGGAGTCAAAATAAACTAGTCTGTGTATGTTCATGATAATAATGGAACATGTCACCCAGTGCAACAGTGTATTTATTGCTTATTGACTGGACAACAATGGAGCTCTTAAGCCATTAAGCTTTGGGCACACATACTATTTAATTAGTGGTATACATTTATGGTTGGTTTGAGCCTTTTCATTGGACTTGACAATGAGAAAACTTAACTGCTGTTACCTCTTGCTGAAGGTGGGTATTTTTCTCATCATGTGGTTGCAGTTCTGAGGTCAGTATTTCTGGCTGGTTAAACCCACTTTGGGCTTGTACAACCTGTGGCAGATAAAACTCTAAAATGAAATTCTAATTCTAGCCAGATGGATATTAAATAAGCAGTCACAATCTAACAAAACGTTAGAAGAATCAATATTAACTTACCATTTCCATCCGGTCCTCCAGCTCTGCTCTGAGCTGATTCTTCTCCTGTCTCAGTCCCTCCAGTATCTCCTGCAGCTGATCCCTTTCTTCACTGAGAGAGGTCACTCTGCACAGCAGCTTCTCCATCTCCTCGCTGTGGGTGTCGGCTGTCCTCTCAGACAGCACACTGTCTCTCTCTGCTCGCACACTCTCAAGCTCCTCAGTCAGCCTCTGAATCTGTCAGAAATTGTTATTTCAAATATTGAGAGTGACATCAATATAATATCTGTATTTGAATAAGCTTGCCTAAGAATGTAAAAAAAATAAAAATAAAGACAAAAATCATCCTGAGTTCAGATGGTTATCAAACAATTTCAAAATGTGTCTTAAATCACTTGATCTATTCAAGAGACAACAGACAGCAGTTTCACTCTATTTGTTATGTACAAAATGAGTCATGCCTGGTTTTGGAGGGTAATCTCTGCATCACTCCCGTTGCTTGGTCTGCCCTCCAGCTCTGCCTTTTGACTCGTCAGCACGCTGATCTCATCCTGTAGCTGTCTGATCTTCTCCTGAGACACCCTGAGCTCCTCCTGGTTCTCCATCATCTGAAAGACATTACCACCACGTGAGTTTAATAGCGACGATCTTTTGGCACAAAGTCACTAACAAGGAGTGTACAATAACACGGTCAACAGTCTCCTGTTAACAACCAGTGAAGTCTTACGCTTACTAAAGCTTCAACTATTAGTCAATTAATTAAAATCAAAAAGGGAAGGACTTTAGATGTCATCAAGAAAGTTCTGACAAAGCGTTGGACAACTCAGAAAAGGGAAAGCACAGCTTGGCTCAGGCCCATGGGGGCAGGTGCATTTGCTATATAAAAACGGCGTGGGCGCTGGACGGGAAATTGACAACTGCATCAGTATTAAACTAGCAAAGACACTTTCCGTTGGGCTTTGCGCTGCGCCGGGTGCAAGATAGGGCCCTTTGAAGCCATATCCGTGGCAGGTCTCGGAGTTAATCAATAATCTCCTCAGTGGCAAGGTGCTAGGTGTGGGGGTTGGGGACAGGACATGTTGAATGGTAGACCGGAGTAGTGGTTTCCATTTTTTTCTTAAAAAATGGGGATCGAAGGGTGTGTAGTATTATGGGTTATCACACTGCTCGGCCCTGGGGAAGCTTATTCCACAGTGCTGGAAAAGGGGCTCTGACTCATTGTCAAACCTCAGATTCAGGAGGAGCAAATGTTTTTTTGTTGATAAATCAAAAAGTCTTGGTTTGTAGAACAAACATGGTTCTATTAGAAAGTACTGAATAAAGTATAATTTTGGTATTGGCATGGAAATTTACAGATTTTACATTTTTAAATTTTTTTTTTTGGCATTTAGGCCTTCATCAGCTTAGACGTGAAAGGGGAGAGAAAGGGGGAATGAGATGCAGCAAAGGGCCACAGGTCGGAACCGAACCCACGGGCGCTGAGGACTGAGCCTCTGTATATGGGCGCACACTCGACCAGGTGAGCTACCCAGGGGCCTTTACATGAATACTTGTAAAAACGAAGCACATAGTTATTGCAATTCAAGATTTCATTTTGCAAAAAGAGACCCAGTTTTGAAGATGCATGTAAAAACTTACACGTGTTTGCAGCTCCTCTATCTGTGCACTCATTTCATTGGGAGGACCATCCTGTTTGGATGTTTGAGCAGTCTCAAGCTGTTTGATGCGCTCCTTCTGTTCACGATTCTTCTCTATGGCCGTCCTCAGCTCCTCCTGATTCTCAATCATCTAATTTGGTAAAAAGAAAAGGTTTCTCTTTTCCCTGTGACATGGGACCAAAGCTGACAGCTGATGAACATGAAAGCATTTTAAAATCTGGACTGGCAAGAAGTCACATGATAACTCACTATCTCCACATTTTCCTGCATGTCCATCTGGAGCTGGTCTCTCTCTGCAGTGAGAGAGGCAAGTGTAGAGCGCAGCTTCTCCATCTCCTCTGCATGGCTCTGAGCACAAGCATTCTGCTCAGACAGGAGAGTGTCTTTCTCAGCTCGCACACTCTGAAGGTCCTGTGACAGACTGTGCATCTGTGGGGAAAAATTCCAACCATCAGTCACAACCATAGAAATGGATGACAATGCGCATCAGTGGGGCCGTGAACTGTGCCACAGCTCGCTTGGAGGAGACGTTCACCGGAGTTGCGGGGAGTGAGGAGGGATAGTTAGACCCAGCGGCAGTGGGTCAGCAGACCGCTAACGTTAGACCCAGCCCGCTGTTCGGCTCATTCTCTGTAACCGATGCAGCATAAAAGCACGGCGAGCCAGCCGGTGTTAGTTGGCTAACATTAGCTTGCTAATTCCGCCTTAACGTTACCCCCTCACCACATCGTTCACAGAAAACGAGCCGAATAAAGCTGTCACTCGCGGCGACGGCAATGTGCTTTGTGTGGATGAAGCATGAAGTTAATGAGACTCATTAAGCGGCTGGCTCTCTGCCTCGTAACGTTACTACTCCACTGCTCGTTTGTCCGTCAGTTATTCTGCTACGTTGATTTGAATGGAAGTGGCCTTTCTAGCTATTTCATTTCTATGGTCACAACACTGACAGTGAAGGATTAGTTTAGAAAAAACTGTTTCAGTAACATTTCACTCACATGTTCCCCTAAATCAGACTCCTTCTGCTCACAGAGTTTCACCAGATCGGAGTTCTTGTGCCTCTGCTCTTGGAGCTCTTCTTGGAGAGAATGTAGAAGAACTTGTGTCTCTGCAGCCTAAAGAAAATAAAGAAAATATTGTAAATCAAAAAGCAACAAAAGGGGCCAAAGTAATTACTAATAGTGATACTTAACAGCCTGTTTAACCATAAAAACTCAAAAGTAACAGCTGGAGAGGTTACATTGTGCAAGGGCAGTTAACTTAAAGAGGATGGCAACAGCTCTCAGGAAACTAAACAGAATAACTACAATTACAGTAATATTTGTACATTTATAGTTTCATACCTAACAGTTCGGTAGACTGCGAATCGGGGGTGAAGTTGAAACACTTGCATTTTTCATTTGGTTCGGTTAGCGTTAACATTGTGAACAAATTTCACATGGTCAAAACGGTCGCTCTTCCATTGGACAGAATATCTGAGTCTCAGAAATAATAGAGCAACACAAACACGACAATGCGTAAAGGGGAGGGCGATTATGATGTGTTGTCACACAGAAGAGGAGTGATGTGTGGTCATAAGAAATTATGGATTTGAAAGTCATTATCCATTAAATCATATACAAGTCTGTAAATTGTGATGTATTGAAAGATTGGAATTTCCGGCTAGTAAAACGGACCAAACTGCTCAGGTGTGAAAGCAACCTAGTTTGTATCAAGAGCTGTACGAAGCTGTTGTGAGATTAGATAAGACCGTTAATTGTTTAACAATATAAAATGCGTTTCTTCTTTCAAAAAGATATTAACAGATGTGTGTTGTTATCTTAACATTTGCAAATAGTAGTGCAGTCACTCACCATCTCCACATTTTCTTGACGGTCCCTCATGAGCTGGTCTCTCTCTGCGGTGAGAGAAGTAACCGCAGAGAGCAGCTTTTCCATCTCCTCCGCAGAACTCGGAGCACCAGCATCCTTCTCAGACAGGAGAGCATCTTTCTCAGCTCTCACACACTGGAGCTCTTCAGTCAGCTGATTCAGCTAGATATATCCAAATAAAAAACATCAGGTTACATTTATTGTATTACAACTTAATTGATCTACATTTTTTAATGCAAGAACACACCTAACCAGAGAAAATATGACCGCAAAGGTCTCTGACTTGACAAGGAATGTCATGTCTGAGTCTTCAAGTAATCCAACAATCAGGGCATATCTAATTTAATAAATCCTTCATCAGCGGCTGCATCTTCAAAAAAGAGGCAAGCCTGCCTCTCCGATGGTAGCCACGAACGGACTCTTCTCAGCATCAGAGCACTCCATGTCTGAGCAAAGTAAATCCAGCTGCTGAGTTTCACAGACACACTGTTGGCTCAGCTTTGATTTTCAGAATCTCATCTGAGCCGAACCTCCTGACACTGAGCTTGGGCTGTCGCTCTTTAGTTTGAACAGCGCACAGTCCTTTGGGTTGGTGGACACAAGTTCTCAATCATCATACTAAATACCTGAGCACCCAAGGAGTTTGTTTCGAGCCCCCTGCTGTTCTCCCTGTACAAACACGACTCTGTGGCCACTTTTGACTCCAACACCATCATCAAGTTTGCTCACGACACAGCTGTGGTGGGCCTGATCACAGACAAGAATGAAAAGGCCTACATGAAAGACCCGCTGGTGTCAGGCCAACAACCTACTTATGATCATCAGCAAGATTCAAGAGGTGATAGTGGACTTTGGGAAGAAGCAAGGAAGGAACTCCAGCCCCCTTAATCTCAACGGGTCCTTGTAGGAGAGGGTAGACAGCTTCAAGTACTTTGGTGTCTACATCCCAGAGGGTCTTACCTGGGCGCTGCATCCTGACTCGGTGTGACAAATAAAGTTGATTGATACAAGATTACATCCGATCACTGTAATAAGCTCAATCTGACACTGTCCATAGAGGATGTTTGGAGAACTCACCTGCTTTGTCAAATTCTCCACCTTAGCTGGAAGAGGCTGCAATGAAGCTAGCTCCTCCAGCTGAGCTCTGAGGGCTCCCTCCGCTTCTTGAGATGCTGTCAGCTCTCTATTCAGCTGGGCCGCTGTTCTCTCGAGTTCAATGCTGTCTATAAGATCTGGAGACAGAGGACACCTTACAACTCTGATCCAATTTTACGGACTGAATGTTTGCAAATCGGGTTTTATGTGCAGAGTTACACTATATAAAAACACCCTGACTTTAAACATACTTTTTGGGACATTTCCATCCAGCAGAGCGGTGAGCTTGGTGTTCTCGGCAAACACCACATTCAGCTCTTTTTGGAGATCGCTCTGCATCTTTCTGAAGTGCGACTTCTCTGTCTCAAGTTGAAAGCGCAGGCTTTTCACCTCCGCCTCCATCTTGTCATAGTTGGCATTCAGAGTCATCTGGAGAGGAGATCAGGACAAGAAACATTAAGTAAACAATATACAGATATTGGTGCACTGGCACAAGTATTACAAAATCATCAAGACAATAAAACACATAGAGCCAAACAGCCCGCCATGTAATAGACATGTCACAATCTCACTGATTCCAAAATACTTAAGCCAACTATTTGCTGTTTAAACCAACTTTGGTGTGCTTGCCCATTGGGTTTAGCTCTTAAGGTTGGTGTGAAAGCTATCAGTCAAACTCTAGTGCAAAAAAAAAAAAATAAAATAAAAGACCAATGCAGCAATCACAGCAAGAAGCCCCACGTAAAATTATAGTAAAGGATGTGTTCATTCTGTTTGGTAGAAACAGATAACATTTTAAAGTCTGTTTAGTCAGCCATGGGAATAAACTTGTTTTTATTTTCTCTCCATGTAGTGCTGATAATGCACGATGATATCATCAAAACAGTTCAACTAATGAGTTATCTACCCTCTGAATTACGCTACCCCATGGATGTATTAAGCCCTATACTATACCGTCGTGACAATGTCCACTAAAGATACGACAAATCAGTCTGTTTAGGCAGTAGCCTGTGTCGTGTTGATCAGATGAGTAGGTCTAGCAGAAGCGTAGAGGGGTTCAGAGCATGCAGACTTTAAGAAGAGGCTGTACAAATTATATTTTGTAACTTAAATCACTAGTTATTATATTACACACATCCTAAATGTAATTTTGTATAAGGGCATACAAAATGTATTCCATTAATAATTTGTATTTTTCTTGTTCAATTTATTTCATTTAGCGTGTTGAGAAAAGCAAAAAATGTCTATTTTGAAAAGATTGCTTTTTGTTTAGTTTTGTAAAATATTAAGTTATTTAAAAATAAAAAAAAAGGATTGCACATTTTTTTGTGTATGCATTTCTTTTTATTTATGCTTGTGTAACTTTTTACGTTTAAGTTGAGAAATTCACATTTCAAAATGTTTGTATTTTGTGCATTTTCCTTGATAATCAAGCAAGTAGACTCATGATACCATTACATCACAATAGCAGTATTGTAAATCACAATATGACTTTTTCTTCACATCTTGCAGCCCTATAAAAAAAGCAGGAAAATATACAGATACAGAAGACAGCACGGCAGAGCACGTGATCAGAATGGTACCATCTGATACGCCAATGACCAATGAAAAAGTTTAGTCGCACCTAATAGATTTTTGGTCGCATGTGCACCTTTGGGACAAGTTAAACCACTTTCAACGCTTAAAAGCTAAGATTTTCAGACTACAAAAGTGTTAATCCCACTTACATTCATCTCCTCTGTAGCGATGTTTTGACTGCGCAGCACAGCCCATTCCTTCTTTGTATCTCTGCTGAGCCCCTCTGCGTCATCCAAAGAGCGACGAAGCTTTGCCACCTCCTGCACCAAGTCCTTACCACTCTGCAAAGACACAACACGACGGAATTAGCCGACAGGTCACCTGCTTAATTATTTGATCACTTCAGCTTGAAATTTCAGCTTTTACACAGCTTCAACTTTCACAGACACTCACATATGACATTTCACATGCAAACAATTAAGATTTTAAGAACATTTACAGTAGGGTTGTACGATATTGAGAAAATGTGATAGATTATGAATATTGTGATATCGATATTAATTTCGATATTTTTAAACATGTAAAATTACAAAAGTTATGGGAAAACGCATCAAAATAGATTCCACACACACACACACACACACACACACACACACACACACACACACACACACACACGGACCATGTCTACAGAACAGGACATGTTTCTTCACTTACACGGTTACTCTCTCAAAACATACACACGTGGTACGATCCATAGGGTTTGTCACGTAGTGGACCCGTGCGCTTGACGTGCACTAACATGTGCAAGTGGCACGGTAACTGGCCAATGAAATGATGATCATTATAGTGTTTCAAGCGGGCTCTAAATCAAACACAACTAAGCCACACAGCCAAAGGACGGGACGCAGCGCTCCACAAAATAAACAAAATATGTTTACAGAATGTGACCAAAACTCAGAATGTTCTATTTGTGTCTACTACTACTATTTTCACAGGTTATAAGACAATAATTAAAGAACACATACCATGGGGCACCTAAGTAGCTCACCTGGTTGAGCGTGCGCCCCATGTACAGAGGCTTAGTCCTTGCTGCAGCGGCTGCGGGTTCGATTCTGACCCGCAGTCCTTTGCTGTATGTCATTCTCTCTCTCTCTCTCTCCCCACTTCCATGTCTTCAGCTGTCCGATCAAAAAAAAAAGGCCTAAAATGCCCCCCCCCCAAAAAAAAACATCACATACCATACTCTGAAGTTCTTCTGCAAATTCAGTTTTCTTCTTCAGCTCCTCAGACAGAGTTTCTAGTTTGTTCTGAAAAAAAGAAAGAATATTTAACAAAACTGCAACTGGAGTGCAGAACTATTTCAACCCTAATGTACACGTGTTAACAGTCATGTAGTCGGCAACTGGAGTAGTAAAAGTTCTGTGAGTAAAAAGTGGAATGGGGCTTGAAGAGTATTCAAGAGTATTATTGAATACTTTATTAAACCTGCAAAGGGAAATAAAAAAATGTTTTCACTCTGAGCTACTGCTGCCCCTCCATGAAATGACAAGAAGATTCAATGTTGGTGAAGTATGTTGTGTGTGTAGCAGAATCCTGCTCGGGACCGTTTTCTTCATCCCGCTCCCGCTGAATTTCTGACCATTACCGCCCGCACCGTGCGTGTTACACTCCCGCAATGTGTATGTCCACTCCCGCCCGCACCCGCAAAACTCTGAGAATTTCAGATTGATAAACCTGGGGGTGGGGGTGGGGGGGGACTCCTTCTCAGCATGTCATCTTACCTGAAGCTCCAGGCATTGCAGTGTAGAGGATTCAACTGTCTTCTTCAACTGAGATATTTCATTTTGCAACTCATTCTGTAAGATGGCGCAAACAAAATGTACAGAGTAAATAAAAGTCAAACCGGGTACATCCTACTCTACGGTCCTTTAAACCAAGCAGTATGCGTGAAGCCTGAATGGAACCAAATCAATTACCTCATGCTCTTTCCTGAACTCCTCCTCCAGAGATTTGAATTCCTCCAATTCTCTCTTCGTCGCCATCTCCTGTGACAGAGCAGCATTCTCTTTCTCCAGACTTTGAGTCTGCTCTATGAACATGCTGATCTCCTGTTTCAGATAGTCTCGCTCAGCAACAATCATGTCCTATAAACATACAATTTGATAAATTTAAGGAGCGGTAACATTTCCCCTTGAAATGCTGAGCAGCTTGAATAAAATTGTGTTGTTTCTGAATGGTTTCCTCCTTTTCTGCGTTTTCAAATGTAGAAACACAGTTACCTGCTTAAGTCAACCTTACAATTTAACAATTCCCTAATGTTTTAGCAGCACATTACACTATTGTGTCTCCGTAGAATTTCTTTCCAACAGGCCTACAAATAAACAAATCATCCATGTGGTAGGGTTTAAAGCTCTTGTTACAACAAATATATGAAATGGTTAATACTTTTTTTTTTTTTTTTTTTTTTTTAAAAACACTGAAAATAACATTACTGTACACAGTACATAAGCTAAGTTAACTAAGTTAGCTTTTGGATGCAAAACATAAGCGAAGAAGAGATGCAAGCTGAGTTATAGTCACAGCAGAGGTGCTCCTCCAAGCATTACCTTCTCTGTAGCCAGAGTTTCACACAGCTGGATTGTCTCCGCAAAGTCTTTCCTCGTCTGGAAAACAAGGTATAAAGATTAGTTCTAAACCCAGCCAACAACACAACCAAGCCTAAAACAGGGAACATTATGCATAAGGTGCTAATCTCATGTGTAATTAAGGATTTCTACTCTTACCTGGAGGCCAGAGAGGAGGTATATTTAATTACAGCATACCTGTTGATCAGTTTTATTCAGAGTGTGGCTCTGATCTTCTAGCTGCCTCTCCAGGTCTGCCACTCTTAAGTCCAGCATTGCCACCTTTTCAGTGGCCTCCAGTTTCTGCTGGGCTTCTGTTTGCAGCTGCAGCTCCAGTTCGGCCAGCCTCTGATCTGATGTCTGCATATTCTCCAGGACCTCCGTTTGTAGCTGCAGCTGCAGCTCCAGTTCGGCAACCCTCTGATCCGATGTCTGCATTTTCTCCAGGGCGTCCTGTTTCTGCAGGGCCTCCGTTTGCAGCTGCAGCTCCAGTTCGGCCACCCTCTGATCTGATGTCTGTATATTCTCTAGGGCCTCCGTTTGCAGCTGCAGCTCCAGTTCAGCCACATTCTGTTCTGTTGTCTGCATTTTCTCCAGGGCCTCCGGTTTCTGCTGGCCCTCCGTTTGCAGATGCAGCTCCAGCTCTGCCAATCTGCCACGTAAGGATTCTACCTTTGTCAAAGCCTCCTCTTTCTGTTGACTCTCCAGTTCCAGCTGCAGCTCCAGGGCAGACACTTTCCCTGAAAGCTCACGCATACGGTCTGGGGACACAAAGTCTTTGGGGCTGGAAAAAAAAAGATAAAAAAAGTACAGATGACTTAATGTGTTGAACAACTGAACTACCTTCAAACATAAAAAAAAAAAAAAAGGTTTCAGTCCACATACAGTAGCATAAGGCTAAGACTGAGTTAGCTGGATTACAGTATAAATATACAGCACACAATATAAGCCACACAGTAAAATAGCACACAAACAACTGCAGAAATGAATGCACCCTTTAGGGGAAGCAGTCTACACCGACTTCAAATGTGCCACAGATTAAGGGGCAGATTTGCACCCAGGTCCGTTTCTCCTACACTTGCGTCATACGACTCTGTTGTACATTTTTAAATTAAACATATTGGGCTGTTTAAGCGCTTCCATCATGGCGACTTGCTTGACCAGAGCAGGGACTTGACTTGTCTTGCTCGAGTCTAAAATTAGTGACTTAGGACTTGCTTGACAACAAAACTGTCGGACCCACCCCTCCTCCACACAGTTGCTAGTAGCCAAGGAGGACACGGACAGTGTTTCCCCACACAGACTAACTCGTGGCAGTGCGCCGCACTATCAACACCTGCCGCCGCACATTGCGGTTCGTTATTATTATTATTTTTTAACGCTATTTAAAACACACAGCTTATTCGTTCAGATGCATTTCCTTTCCCTGCTCTCCCCCGTCTCTGTCACTTGCGACACACACACACACACACACACACACACACACACACACACACACACACACGCCCCCCCGTGCACACAGAGTCTGTCTCCATGACAGGAGAAGACGGCTGGCGAAATTCACAAGTTCACGAAAGGTTGGTACCTTGTGAACACCTTTACACAATCGCACATTAAAAAGTGCTATAAAAATATTTTATATTCTGAATACAATGTTGTCAGTGTGTTAATGTTGGAGTCCCGACCCTTCGCAAACAAGTGATTGCGTCTGCTTTAGAAAGTTGACTAGTCGCAAGTTTGCAGTAAAATGCAGTTGGGATGTCGAGGTCAAAACAATATAGGTAGCAGCTGTGAATCAAATAAACTTATTATTAATAATGTTATGTTTTTTTACTCTTACACTGAAAAATGCACATGTTGAGGAGGAGAACCAGCCTGAACCGGAGGTATCAGTCTGAAACAGAGCTCAACAGTCCGACCAGCGTAATACTTATGTTATTAATTTGTTTACAATATTTTTAGGCTAAACTAAAACAATTTCAGAGTTTAGAGATTAGTTTAGAGTATTTGGCCACAGAAGTAGAAAAAAAAAAAAATAGCTCACTACTGCAAATGTTACACAATTTTGAAAATACCAACACCACTCCGGATTTAAAGGGAAATGTAGACTGTGAGACATCATCCTCAGTTTAGCCACCCTGCCAGTATTTAGTGGTCAATCTCTCTTTTGCAATTCATAAAACTTGCGGTTTAGTGGCGTTAGTGCAATGCACCGTCTTTTCCCATTACCCATCCTACATTTTCAAAAGAAAAAACTATTTAAAATTAGGATGATAAAACAAGACAATATTTTCCTATGGGAGACAATTAAGTCACCTTATCACCCACCCTTATCTTTATTAAGCAGAAGGAAGTTAAGTTGGCCGTCTTTCAAGTGAAAACTACAATACCTGTCGTAAGAACTTTCGTCAGACCTTCGAACAGACACAAAATTCTGACTCATCTCCATGTCATAGGAAGGCTCATCAGGAATCTCCCATTGAAAGTCATCATCATCTGTTAAAACATACCATGTACGCATTTTACTACTTCTCAAGAGTGCAGTTGAATCATGAAACGGGAATTATAAGGTTCATTATGATTTGCTGAGTGCATATACATTTTATTTTGTGGGCTCCTCCTTACCTTCACCAATCTCCGTCAGACAGGAGCGGTCTGCTTTCCTCTTGCGATTGAAAGATTCTGCAAAGCTAAGAGCAGACGAGCCACCATCACATGCAGATGGAGGGGCAAGTCTGAGCATCTTTCCTCCCCACGTTACCCTGCGTTTTGGCATCTGAAAAACAGGACAAGAGTCATTATGACACTGAAGAGAAAGCTGTACTCTAACGACAGCGTTACTTTTTTTTTTTTTTGGGGGGGGGGGGGGGGCCTTTTTACCTTTTGAACAGGGACCAGGTTTGAGCTTGTGACCAGCAGTTTGGTCAGGTTTCTGATCCTGTCCTCTTGTTCTCTCTGGAGCTGATCCTTTTCTTGGAGCAT